>NW_013673418.1:0-8361 GCF_000517525.1 Limulus polyphemus
GCCAAAGTACATGATAATTCTAGAAACGTTGCGTCACAGTAGTCATGTGACTCGATGACGCAACAATATTTTAACAATTAAAAGAACTCTCTAGCTTGCACTAAAATATTAAACTCTCATAATAAGCTTATGACATATTCCTATTGTTATAGGCGTACATTAGTTTTATAATTTTTTGTTTATTTCTGAATGTAGGCCTACCAATGAAGATAGCCCGTATAGCAAAGGATATTGAAGAAATAAATTAATTCATTATCATTATACTGTTATATGATTTTAATTAATAAATACTTTTGTTGTTAAAATTATATTACAGTCTTATTGCGTTGTAATGTCATAACCATTATATTTTAAGAAATATGCTCCCCATTCGCTCAGCGGTAAGTCTGAGAACTCATTATGCCAAAAGTCAGTTTCGATATCTGTATTTGACAGAATACAGATAACTCATTGTATTTAACAACAAACAATTTGCCTAGCATTTGTCGGCAGCGCTGTACAATACATAAGGCACCGCCTACAAGTACCAGAGAATTATCAAATCGGTAGTGTTACAAACTTACAGCATAAAGTTGTAATGTACTATCAAACTTGTTATCCAGTAAGGAATCATATGTCACGAACTTAAAATAATGTTTCTCAGTTTCTTAACTTTTATCACATACAGAATCTAAAAGTGGGCATCCTTCTGAAATTATTTATCTAATCACAACAATAACAACAAATATTAAATCAACAAGACCTTGGCTATTAAACATGGTATTTCTAGTTGTTTTTCTAAAACAAAAGAAAACATTATAAGTTTAGCTATTTATTTTTAACGACAAAATGTAATGTTTATGATTTGTTTTCGTTAAAGCTAATTTATATATATATATATATATAATATTAACCAAGTGTTGGTTATAACTGTTACAACTAGCGTCATTCCTAAAATGGCGTCATCCATAAAATCTAGTAACAGGAAGGGGAAAACAGATGAAGTAATACAGCAAGAAGATATTATCCAAGCCGTTGTCATTGCGGATAGTTTCAATAAGAGATTTGCTCCATTAACAGTTTGTAAGCCAAAGGTAGGTATGTAATAATACTTGAAAAATGATACAAGATATTATAAAAAATTATTTCTCAAGAACCTAACACTAACAGTAGTACTAGCACAGTAGCAGACAGCGTTTAGCCTAGTACTAGTAGTACAAGATATCACTGCAGTGTTTTCCAAACTTTAATTAAATAGCGGTGCCTCTCTAACCCAGGGAAGTTCCGTCGCTCCACCCCTTCACATTAAAATAATTTTCGCAAGTGATAACAGCAAAATAAACATTTTCTTTACCTGTTTTCAATAATTTTTTCAAAATATAAAAAATTTGTAAGGAGTGAGTAAATGCGAGAGCAAAAAAAAACCATTGAAAGCAAAGTGTAAAGCTTCTTCTTCCATCGTTATTTTTGAATGAAGAACATTTCCCGATAACTAAGTGTTCTTGTTTTCAGTGTTGAGTATTGATCCGACCTAATCTATCCTCACTTAAACGTTAACCTGTCTATTCTTGTCCACACCTTAATAGTTATTGCAAGCATTAACTTATCTGTTTTTGCCTCACTACTAAGTATTAATGTATATTTTCTTTATTGTTAAGTATTAACCTGTATGTTATTGTTCTCATTGTTGATATTAACCTGTCTGTTATTGTTCTCATTGTTGATATTAACCTGTCTGTTATTGTTCTCATTGTTGATATTAACCTGTCTGTTATTGTTCTCATTGTTAATATTAACATGTTTGTTATTGTTTTCATTGTTGATATTAACATGTTTGTTATTGTTTTCATTGTTGATATTAACATGTCTGTTCTTGCACTCATTGTGGATATTAAATTGTCTGTTGTTGCTCTCATTGTTGAATTAATCTGTTATTATTCTCATTTTTGAATTAACATGTTTGTTATTATTCTCATTGTTGATATTAATCTGTTTGTTATTCTCATTGTTGATATTAATCTGTTTGTTATTATTCTCATTGTTGATATTAATCTGTTTGTTATTATTCTCATTGTTGATATTAATCTGTTTGTTATTATTCTCATTGTTGATATTAATCTGTTTGTTATTATTCTCATTGTTGATATTAATCTGTTTGTTATTATTCTCATTGTTGATATTAACATGTTTGTTATTGGTCTCATTGTTGATATTAACATGTTTGTTATTGTTCCCATTGTTGATATTAACATGTTTGTTATTGTTCCCATTGTTGATATTAACATGTTTGTTATTGTTCCCATTGTTAAAAATTAACCTATTACTGTCCTCATTGCTGAGTATTAACCTGGCTGTTATTGTTCTCATTGTTGATATTAACCTGTATGTTATTATTCTCATTGTTGAATTAACATGTTTGTTATTGTTCTCATTGTTGATATTAACATGTTTGTTATTGTTCCCATTGTTAAAAATTAACCTATTACTGTCCTCATTGCTGAGTATTAACTTGTCCTTTTCCTCACTGTTGAGTATAAACTCGACTGTTATTGTCCTTATTTTTGTGTTTTAACCTATCTGTTATTATCCTCGTTGTTGTCTGTTTTTGTCCTGTTTGTTTAGTATTATTAATTTTATCTATTCTTTTTGTCATTGCTGAATATTTTGTTTTTGTCCTTATTATGAATACTAATCTTTATGTTTTTACTTAGTGTACTAATATTTCTCCAGTAACTGCTATAAACTTTCAGAATTGAGCTGAATATGATCATTTTGATTTTTAATTGCACACCATAATAATCAATGAACATATTTAAAATGAATAATTATTGTATATACTGTGGTGATATAGTATCTTGAAACAGCAACAAAGTTATTGTAACTTTTGATGTTTATTGTATTGTGAAAAACTCTCCTGTTTTTTATGTTGATAGCAAAGTATTACAATAACTGTATTCAAAGTAATGTATCCTCTGTTTTAAGCAAATTTTTATGATATGGTTTAATAGTGATACTTTGTTGAAGTTAATATTAATAATTCTCTAATTACTAACACTGAAAAATTCCTTTCTTTATCATGCAGGTTTTGCTACCTTTGGTTAATCGTCCTTTGTTGGACTACACGTTGGAATTCTTGAGTATAAATGGTATTCAGGAAACCTTTATATTTTGCTGTAGCCATGCCCAGCAAATCAAAGATTATATTTCGTAAGCTTTTTTTTTTCACTACAAACCAATTTGTATTTCATTTTATTAGATTTAAGCAATGAGATTTCAATTTGTAGTTAACTTTTTGTACAGAAGGCTTTTAGGAGTTTTCTGAAAGTTATATTAAAAGCATGTACAGCTGCTCTCTCATCCATAAACAGAACTTATTTGTAGCTCCCTCATCCATAAACACAATTTATTTCAATGGTTCCCACATAAAAAAAAACAGAATTTATTTACAATGGTTTGCTCATCCATAACCAGAATTTATTTATAGTGGTTCCCTCATCCAATAAACCAGACTTTATTTATAGTGGTTCCTTCATTCAACAAACCAGACTTTATTTATAGTGGTTCCTTCATTCAACAAACCAGACTTTATTTATAGTGGTTCCTTCATCCAAAAAACCAGAATTTATTTATGATGTTTCCCTCATCCATAACCAGAATTTATTTATAATGTTTCCCTCATCCAACAAACCAGACTTTATTTATAATGTTTCCCTCATCCAACAAACCAGACTTTATTTATAATGTTTCCCTCATCCAACAAACCATTTTCAGTCATTATGCCTACTTTTGTTACATATTGTGTATCAAATAGTTACTTTTCGATGTAATGGTTTAAACTCAAAAAGGATAGATGGACAAATTAACCCTATCTCTTCGGGTCTTCCTATGGTCACAGGTCAAATGCCATGTCATCACGTTTGTAGACTCGCATTCAAAATTTTATTGAACTACTATTTTATGAATGTATATCAATAAGTTTGGTATCAAACTGTAAATTATAATTCAAATTTTAGTATGATCCTTTAGTTAATTTCTTAATTTAAATGTAAATATTAAGAAAGAAATCCTAAATATTGATTTATGTGTGTCACGTGGTATGTTGAATGCAGCATTGGTTCAAGTTAGATGTTTGTGATGTCCAAATACAAAGTCTATAGTTCCTTACAAATTAGGAACTCAAATTACTGATATTGACAAGCTAGAATATAAAATAAGAACCTCCTATCTTTTCTATTTGATGAGATATTGCTCATGTACTGAATCAAACACAGTGGCCCTGTCCACCTCTTTTGGAAACACTCCCTTATGTACAAGTACTTCTGTCTCAGACATGTGAATAATCAATCGAAAGCTCAGAATGGCCCCTAGTTGCTTTCTCAGCTATTTTGAAGTATTATGACATCAACTCATGCTCTCTAACCAAGATTTTAAGATGGTAACTTGAGCCTTTAGTCTGCTTGAAATTTTGTATTTTTATAGACTCAAATACAGCTTAGTTACTAGTGGAATTCTATGGTATTGATATAGTAATTTATGATTTTTTGGTTATTTCAAATGTATATATAAAACCTAAAATAATGTATTATAACTGAAATGTGACTGTATTTTACAAAATACTAGTCCACTAAAACACAGCCAAGACAGGTCACTTGGTAAAGGCCAGTTTTATAATTTTGGATACGCTAACATGAGTGCATGTGTGCGTGTCATTGCAATATTGTTAGCCGGGCAAAGCTGAAAGATCAATAAAATAAATGTATAAAGTTATGAAATTTAAGCTATTTAGATGAAACACTTTTGTTTTCCTGTTATAATTTGTAGCCATTCTTGAATGAAGGAAACATAATTTATATTTTTCCTAATTTTTTAGTGAGGTTACGAAGTCGGTCAAATCAAACCAACTCATACAGAGATACAGTAATGAAAATAACAAAATATAGTTTTTTTCTAAAAAACAAATTTGATAATTATCTGGAGATTATAAAGATTTTCCATGTGAAATTTGAAAATCTTCTAATGCATAAAAGTATTTTTAATCTTAAAATCAAAATTACTTTACATGTTGGATTATCAACATTCTGAAAGAAAAGAACTTATGAGAAAATCTTTATTTAAAAAATCTTAATACTTAGTTTAAAAACCTGATATTTTGTGTACAAAAGTCTTGTAATGTTTACCAATAACCTGCAAAATTTTGTAAAGGTATGCATATATTATCAGACATCATAGTATAATAACTCTCAAGTATACTTTTGTGTTTATGAGCTGAGTGGATTCCACCCAGCCCATAATGGAAGGGTTAAGAGGAGTGTGAAAATAATACATCTGCAGTTTCATAATTTTTATCATAAATTTTAGGCTTACTTGCTTCTAATGCTTTTTTTATAAAGGGAAGTAAGTAGATGACTGTTTTCTTGTTTAAAGTTACCAAACACTATACATGTATATCTATCAGAACTGGAAATGAAGATGCTCAGACACAAATACCATAATAGGTTGTAATGAACTGAGTATTTTAGAAGAGACAACCACTGTTTCTTATATGTGTTCATTTTCCTGATTCGTTATTGTAGAAAAGGACATGAATTTGGTGTTTTCTTTTTTTATGCTTTAAGTCACTTGTTGTTTATATTAGCGGTATTTATATTAATCATATAAATACCAACAATTCAAACTTATTAGTCCCAAAGAGTGTTCCTTGTCTTCAAATGCTGATAATACTTGTGCATTTTTTGTAAATGTTTACTCATTCTTGATTACAGGAAATCCAGTTGGTCCAATCCAGACTCCCATATGTCTGTCACTACGATCGTTTCAGAAAGTTTTCTTTCTATGGGAGATGTACTACGAGAACTGGATAGCAAAGCCCTCATAAGATCTGATTTTATCTTGCTTAGTGGTGACACTGTATCTCAGATTCCAGTGAGGGACATCCTGCTAAAGCACAAGTATGTCTCCACAAAATTTCTGAGCCTTTATCTCTGTTTAAAAAATTATTTTCATAATGGACAGACTATTTCTTAATTATTTAGCTTAGTTTTAGCATTTAATTCTACTTTCTTCCAATCATACATCCAATTCCAAAAGCATTTCATTTTGCTTCTATTGCTGCAAGTATATTTAATATGGTAAGTATTATATACTATCTTTTTTGTTCGTTTTTGAGTCTTTTAACAGTCTTAAATATTGTCCAAGTTTTCTAAATAGTTTTGCTATTTATTCAGAAATACTGGGGAAGTAAAGTATACTAATAAACTACTTATTAAAAGTTTTTTAGGGGGTGGTAGTGGGGGGTTAAAATATCTCATTTGCAAAATTTTTGATTAATTTTGTTTTAAAGTTGTATCAATGCCAATTGGTCCAAAACCTCTATTAACGGTCACTGAATTTTAGATAAAACTTCTAAATATTTGAAATCACCCATCTCATAACTAATGTTAAGGGTCTGCCAAGCATCCATTGTGGTGGCATTCTGACTTCAAAATAATTTTGATATACACTACACTTTAAACTAGTCTTCTCAGTTCTAACCAAAAAGGTAATTTATCTTCATTAATTCCAAAAAAATTTATTTCCTTCCTTATTCACATTTATATACTTCTGAGCTACCATTACGTGTGTTTACCATGTTACCATAGAACATGGGTTTTAAAATATGTTAAAACATCCACAAAAATATCAATTAAAACAGATCATAAAGTAGATCCTGTCACTAAACCATCAATTTTGTGATAAACTAATTCTTTATTAGAAGCTGATGTGAGTTTTTCACTATCACATAATTCTCTTAATAATACATCCAAAGTTTTACCAATGGGCTCATTTGTAAATGATAAAACAACAGCTAAAGACACAAGCAGGTCATTATTTTCCACAAGACTCTCCTCACAGGTAACAGAGTTTTAACTTTATATTTATGGGTATTTAAATGAGTCAGTTGCTTCACTAATAAAGAAACTGAAAGATGCTTGGGTGAGACTTGACTACTCACAGTAGGTCTATACGAAACATTAGTTTCCTGAACTTTTAGTAATGCATTATTTCTAGATTCATAACATTTCCTAGGAATACAATATCAGTTAAAATTTAGCATTTTTAAGAGGAATTTTGACTTTATTTAAAATAATATCAGAAAAATCTTTTTTTCAGTTCTTTAGAGATTTTGTCTTTTAGTTAATCAGTAATACCGTCTTTGCAATATATTGTATCAATCAGTGCAATCTAATTGCCTTTGTTATTATTTCAAACTCTTCTTAAAAATGTAATTTTTTTCTGGTTTTGAAGCTTGTTAAACCTGTGCATAGCAAGTTTACTAAACTTTTAGAACTAACCTTGTGACAAGCATCTGAATAAGATTAAATAAACTTTGCTGATAAATTTGAATAAACTTCCTAGTAAGCCTAAAAACATGTCTGGTAATTTAGCTTATTTAAATTGCCTAATATACAAAAATACCCTATAATAAATAAGGTTGCTTATTAAGGTAAAATAAAGTATTCCTAATAAGCTCATTTATTAATAGTTAGTAAGCACAATGATTGGCTGGAAAATTATTGTTCAAGTATTTTCTGTTCAATATTCATACATCACATAACATCAGTAAATTGAATTTGTTTATCCTATACAATGTTTATTAAAATCAGTAAATTCAAACTAATATTAATAAAAAAAATAGTATTGGAAAATGTAAATTTTTGGCTGAACCATTTCCAGAAAACAGCAACAAAAAGACAAGGGTATGGTGATGACCTTGGTTTTCAAGAAAGCCCTGCCAAAACACAAGACTAGATGTTTGGAAGATGAGTGTGTAGTAGCAGTAGAACCAGAAACTGAGAGGATACTACATTATCAGAAAGTTGGACATAAAAAAAAGATTGAATTTCCACTGGTAAATTATAGATAATGGAACTCATTAAATTATGTTGTTGTTTTTTCTATTTATAAATGTGACCAACTTAAACATCGGAGAGTGTGTGAAAAAACATACGGTTTGGAAATATAGATTTTAGATAGACATTTCATGTATTATTCTTTTAGTTATTGAAAGACTGTATTAGCACACTGTAACAATACTATCTTTATTAAGAGACATGCAGCATATTCTTTTTAGAGCCCCCTAACAACTTATCTAACTTTCTTTGAAAAAGTAATTTTCAAACATTTTGCAAAGACAGGATCTACCATGTTTGAAAATAAGAATGTATATAGAACACAGGGGTCAGATAAAATAAGAATATATATATAGAGCATACAGAGGTTAGACAAATTAGGAACATATATAGCATACATGGGTCAGACAAAATAAGAATATATATATAGAGCATACAGAGGTTAGACAAATTAGGAACATATATAGCATACATGGGTCAGACAAAATAAGAA
>NW_013673418.1:9212-26562 GCF_000517525.1 Limulus polyphemus
AAAAAATCAGATTTTTTAGTGAAGTATTTTAATAAACTAAAAATTATATTTGTCCGTGAATATATTGAGTGATTTTCATGTTAAAGTGATTTTCATGTTAAAATTAACAATACTTCAGCTCAAAAATCTTAAATTTCATTTGTGTAATCTCTAAAACCTCCTAAATACATTCCATACATTGTTTTTAGTAAAACTTTATACTTTATCTGTTATTTTCTGTACCCTGACTAACTCTATACAAGGTTGGTCAATTTAACCAACCTCGTAAACACCAAAAAAAAATTTAAATATATCTAAGTTACCCTTTTTTTCTTTTTAGAATGACTTCAAATTGTAACATGAAACTACATTCGTTTATCCTAAGTAGCTTTAAACTCATAACAGTATACATCTATTTATACTTAAATTTTATTGTTTTGTTGACCTTTGAACCATGTCTAATTACTATTCACAGCATTATAAGTTGTAAATCACTTGGGGAATGTGGAGCTTACATTACTTTATTAAATTACATTACCCACAAGCTACTCTGAGCTGCTTGCAAAGATGCCTCAGGAAACATTTTTATTATATTATTATTATTTATTTTACGTAATCTAATTTTAACTAACCTAAAGATATTCCTATTTCTACATTTCCAGTTACTTTTTTTAATAATAAATAAAGAGTACACATGAAAAACAAGAAATACAGTACTTACCTGGACCTTCTTTTTTTGCTGTCTACTGTCAATGACACCTAACCCTACTTTTTTATTTTCATGGAAGTAATGCACTAAGTAATTTTTTATTTAATTATATAATGCACAGAAGAACATAGAATAATAACATGCAAAAAGCAGACAATGTCCCAAACAGATCACAATCTTTCTGGCTTTGTAACTATGAGGCAAGAGCCATTACAAATTTATCCAAGCTAAAACTTGGAACAAAACTAGTACTAAAAGAGAATTTGACAATTCTCTGTACAGAAAACAACATAATATAATATGTCATTTCATAGATGAAAACCTTGGCTTTCTATTGATTATAAATAATATAATATTAAATGTAAGAGAGAACTATTAACAAATCCTGAAAGAGAGGATATGACAGATGGGTTTGGAAAGAGAGGTCTGATTTTCTATTTGATGGCTCTGTAACCAAGCAAAATTGATCGCTATAAAATTATGCTTTGTTTGGGTGATGAAACCTTTGTAGTGAGTAATTTACATTGAATTTTGTACTTATTGGAGGGGTGGTGAAGAGGGGATGCCTAGAGAAAATATGTCACACTTCCCACACTACTAGGGGAAATTCAGGATTTGGTTTTAATATTGCCTTATAAAATTAAGGATTTAAAACTTTTAAAATAAGGATTATTAGCTACAAATTTGTGCCATAGTAATTGGTATAACATAAACACAAAATAGTTTAACTTTTGAATGCAAGTCACTAAATACCTCGTGACATGCACAGTAAAGGATGACTGTGCAGATAGGGTTAAGCCACATTCATTTGTTGGGAAAATTCTAGAAGATATAATGCAACTTAGCTCATGGAAAAAGGCAAGTTTACTGAAAGTGATAATGAATTATTGTCTTCTCATATTTTTATGAGGTGAACTTAGTTTACAAATGTCAGTTCATAAGGTGTTCTGTTGACTATTGCACATATAACAGTGTCAAGCTGCTATTTGAAACTGTTAACTTGTGATTTGGAATACTTTATCAAAACCTGTTTGCTGATACTATTAGTGATGATCATCAAGAACTCCAAAAGTAGTTTCCTCTTTCTCTAGAATTTCATCTTCTGATGATTAGCTTACATAATTTCTAGATGTGGACATTTCATTATATTTTTCTTCAGTTCTACAGAATGAAACGTGAAAGGAACCATTCTATTCTGTGAATGCTGTTCATAATTTACAACTTTTTTGAAGCTATCACCTGTAAGCTCCCTAAACTATGGTTTAAATTATTTAATGTATCACTTAAGTAATTCCAGAAGTGTTTGAATAATATAACTCTGTTATGGCAGTATGAACATCATTCAACTTTTGTTGAATAATTAACATGGAAACTGGAGAAAACAGCTGACATTTCTAAGTAACAACATTAATGGTTCAAAGAAAACTATATTATGCTCTTATAACAGTGTTAATTTTATGAAAATTTTATGTTTAAGATCACCAAAACTTTGTTTCAATTTATCTGTTGTTATTAAAATAGTGGTTTGAGAATTTTGTTTTATACCCCAGAATATTGTTTCAATATAGCTATTTATTTTACTATTAAATCAGTGTTTTGAGAGTTTTGTGTTTTATATCACTAGAACTTTGTTTCAGTTTATCTATTATATTTTGTTATTACAACAGTGTTTTGAGCCATTACAGAAAATATGGTTTCTTTTCAGACTGTCTTTCAAGAAAATAATAAAGTTACATTGAGGTATGACCTGTTGGACACGCATATCAGCATCTGTTCTCCGCATGTTCCTCCATTGTTTTCTGATAACTTTGATTATCAGACGAGAGATGACTTTATCCGAGGTGTTCTCATTAATGAAGAAGTGAGAATTGACGAATGTTTATATTTTTTGCAAAATAGTTGCATCACCAAGACAGTATTTTGTATAGTCAGGGGAATAATAATTTAACATAGTCTCTGTTTTTTTATTGCTTTTTTTCTCAGAAAGTAACTGACCCTCATATTCATATATAATTCTAAAATAAAAGCAGAGTATTCAACTTTTTTTATTAAAACTTTATTCTATTTTGTAGTCTTCTGAACAGCTGGAAACAATAACAAATTATGGTTACATTGTAGAGCACATTTTAACTTGCTTCTTAGTTGAACTGTTAACAATCCTTTTGGTTTGAGTTGATTTTTCAACCCTTGTTCCCTTGATGCATCTGTAGTGATATTTCCTCTTTATCTCTGGATCATGTTCATAAACCTGAGAAAGGATAAAAAATGTTTTATAAAGAAATGCTCAAATTTTTTAAAAATCTCTTAACATAGTATAGAAATATGAATTATTTTATTTTATGTATATGTCCTGGTGACAAGTTCATAAACTAGAGGGTACCCATGCATTATATCTGAAATAGTCTAGAAATACAGTTCATGTAATAGAAGATGCCTGTGTTATCCTGAAGTACTTGGCTGAACATAAACAATCATCCCTTAGTTTCTGCATATAAGTTTACCTCCTGAAGCATACTATTATAATCACATATCATGTGAGAAGGCATAAATATTAGATAATTAATATTAACCACAGCTCTTGAAACTTATAGACAAAAATAATAGAAATTCAATAATTTGTTTAAATTAATAGATATTTTTCTTTATAGACCTGTATGTTTGGTTTTATTTTTTCCTTCTAGATAATGGGCAACACTGTAAACTTGCATCTTATTGATGATGGCTATGCTGCCCAAGTGTCTAACCTTACTATGTATGATGCCATCAGGTATGTGGAAAACTATAGATCAGATTGCTTCATTGGATTGTCTTAAATAGCATTTATTTTTAGCAAACTAGAATAATGCTGTTTCTGAATTATCAAGCTGTTAGTATGATTTAGTTTACAGTTTTCAGTTAGACTTAGTTACCTTTAGGACAATTTGTGTTGATAAAGTATGCCACACTTTTTTGTTAATAGAATTAATGTATTTTGTATTGGAGCTAAGAATGTTTATAGTAAGTTCTATTTTAGTTTAACAGGTACAGAAAAATAAAGTAAAATATACTAACTGTAAGTCATTGGTATTAGAAGAATGTTTCATTTGAAAATAATTTCATCAAATACAGTTAAGAAAAGCAATGGAAACTCAAAAAAACCAAGTATTAAAGAAAATTATTTAATGGTAGAATTTAAAAGAGCTGTTAATAATAAATAATAAATAATTTTGTTCCATTGTAACAAACAGGAACTTCTTATTTAGTAAACAAAATGATTTAAATTTAGTAAGAATATGCATGTCTTTTGTGATTTTGTCCTAAATAGTTATTTTTTTCTTGTATCAGCCAAGATGTTATTAAAAGGTGGAGTTATCCAGTAGTTCCAGACTTGCTTTCTCTGCCAGGTGGACGTTACAGCTATCTCAGGCACAACATCTACAAACAGAAGGATGTTGTTTTAGAAAGGTAAAGACAGCTGATTTCTACAGATCTTTCTGTAGTTTTAAGGAACTTAGCTATAATATTTTCTTCTTTGTTGTGAAGAACAAATGATTTACGTTTACAAACTGAAGTGTACTTTTTAGAAATAAAACTCAAAAATGTAGTTACAGACAGTCCCAACCCCAGTTCTTAACAGGAAGGATTAAATATATATATATAAATGATGGGGCCAAATTTAAAATTAGATTAATGTAAAGCATTAGCTTGTCCCTCCCCCTGTTTTGAAACATTAAAACAGGTTGAACTTCAAATTCTGATTTGATATCACATTGTTGATTAATATTATAAAATATTACTTTACTGTATTTATGTTTCATTACAGTAAAAATGAAAAATAAAACACGTGGTGTAAAGTTATCTCACCCTTTTAGGTTGTGAAGGCAATGATATTGTGATTTGTTATAAATATGTTCAGTCAGGTTTTTTTGTCTTATTATATTTATTTGGTATTATTTTGTTTTAACCAGAAGATCATAAGTGGAAATAATAACCACTAGTATGAGAAAAATTTTGGATCCTTGCTAGTTTTGTAAAGTTTTACATCATGACTTTCTGTCAGGACCTCCTCTAATACTGCAACTGGGGGACAAACTTGTTGCCCACTGAATGCCAGATTATTACACTGGACAACAACCTCCCAGTCAAAATCAAATGTCATTACCCAAATGAATCATAGATATTCAAATTCAATCACAAATAGGCCTACATAAACGAATTAAATGAACTTTTGCTAGAAACACACAACTGAATAAGATGTTATTTATATTCTGTATACTTGGTGGAGTTGGCATGATATAGCAAAAATAATTGTACATAGAAAAAAAGTGCATTTAACAATATACTACAATTATGTCACACATTTATATGCAACAGAACATCATGACATGATGTCACATGCATGTTAAAAACTTTGTAACATGAACAGTAGATTTTATATATTTTTATTTTACTGGTACCTGAGGATTACAAACCATATCACCAAGTTAATTAAATATCTAATTGGGAAAATGGGTGAAACATCTAAGAAGAAACTAAAGCAGATGACGCTGTTTCAAAATGTATCCAGGAGTGTATTATCAACTGCCACGTAAACAACAGCTCCAATGGCCACCGCGGTGCCTTGTGCTTCTACTGCCAGTACTGGTACCGGGCCTACGTTCACCATGATACCAGAGAAGCTAGAATCATTGTCATTATCTTTCACAGTCTGGTACAGAAGAATGAAGCTGGACAGCGCCTGGTTAAATGAACATTACTTGGGGCTTGTAAATGTAAAGATCAACAAGAGAAGAAGTCTTAAATGTGAACTATGTTCAGAAATATTACTGAGGCTATGAAAGTTGCTCAAAACAGATGAGTTCCTGTGGCTGATAGCAAAAGTTGTGATGGAACTAAAAGATTGATTGACCACTTTCTCACAAATATTCACTCTACATCCTGTGAGGTGGATAAGGCATGTAAGTTAGAGGAAATGTAATCATACAAACATCCATGAGTTAAAGCAGTAAAGGAACAAAATACTAAAATACTCTTGTTAGACTAATAGTAGACATATGCAATGAATCCTTGGTAAAAACATTGTCAAGATGGTCCTGGCCATCTCAATTACTTGCCCAAGTGCATGCAATCAAGTAGCTCAGTATATGGACCATCGGCTTGATGATGAATTCATGCCATTCAATCCTGATGCACCAAGCTTGCGTTATCACAGCGCAAAAATATACAGTGATATGCTTGATGTAGTTTGTACACGGTGATACATGTACTAGTGGAACTATTGAAAACTTGTATTTTTTTTGTGTTACAAACAGATAAATCCATGGACAAATACAACGTTGATAGTTTATATGTTACATTATGATACCTAATACCTGTCGATTTCTCAGATGAAGGTGGACTTTATCAGCACTTATCATAGTGACATTCAAGGGGTATTGGGCCTTATCAAAGCTTTAGAAAAAATATTTTCAGAACTGGAAGTGAAAAAAATTGTGCATGCAAAAAATGATTGGGCTTATGACTGATGGTGAGAGTGCCAATACTGGACAACAAGGTGGTTTTTGGGTGAAGTTATCTAAATATCTTTGTTGTAGTTTGCTTACATTTTGGTGTTTTGGACTGAATTTAGATACTGGAAGGCTGATTTGAAAAGTGTTGCTACCTACTGTTGGTCATCAGCTAGGTGTTTTTCTGAACTCGTTCTTATCAGCAAGAAGTCAGATGCTACTGTATATGCTTTCCCAAAACACCACGAAGAGTGGCTTGCAGAATACCCGATGAACCTTGTAACAGCAGTTGTTAAGAATCAACTCCACGTGTGTAAACATTGGCAAAAGTTGGCCAATATAGCAAGACAGACAGAAATGAAAAGCAACAGGCTAGAGGCTTCTTAAAGATTTGGTTCACACAATCCACTAACATGAAAAGGAATCATATTCTTCTGGATTTATTGCATCATTCTATAGACCTACAAAAAGAAGTGCAACAAACGTTGATTATACTTCCCGATTTGCTAAACAAACAAGATCGTATCATCAGCACTTTGAATTTGATGCTACAGCAATCTTTCCCTGATGGTGAAGAGGAAAAGAACCAAGGGGCTGTCATTGAGCAAGAGCCTAGGTGAAGCACAATGCACAGCTTGGTGATGAAAGGAGGCTATGACTTGTCTGCCATCAGGATAGAGATTATCGAGTCTGCCAAAAACTTTCTGTCTGAGCATTTTGATCATGAACAAGGTATGCCCAAGTGTATGTTATGAAAGGAGTTGAAAATTCCACCAAGATGATTGATGCTGGGAGAAACCTTATCTCGAGCATATTCGGTCCTGAGTCAGTGAAAAAGTTTGCTGATGATGTGATGGGATTATACACAGTCCAGGGTACACGTACATTCAAGGAATCTGACACAATCACTGCAAAACTGTATGAGCTACTGAAAAAAGTCACAGCCTGGATCAGTGTTAAGTAAACTGATTCAAAAATTTATCATTACTTACCCACACAGTATGACCACTGAACGTGTCATTTGATAGCATACAGAAATGAAGAGCAATTTGCACTAAAGCATGTCGATGGAGACCGTGAACAATTGACTGTGCATAGCTCTAAGTTCTCCCAGAACTGCCCACTTCAACCCACACGTGGCAGTTGCCGACTTTTTAACAAAGAAATGCTTACTTTTGATTTATTTTAAATTTTTTTCTCTTTTCTCACACTTTTAACATCAGCTCACCAGTGCTGGATTTCTTGTTTAGTTCAGGTACTCAGTTCTTTATGGCTAATATTTCTTTTAATCTTAGCCATTGATGTTAAAATATAAAAAAAAGAAAAAATTTACATGTTTGAAATTACCTTGTGTTATTTATTTAAATATTAGTTTGTTTTATTATATTTTTCATTATCATACTAATTTTTACATAGTAATAAATTGATATGGTAAATAAAATATATTTTTATTCATCACCCAGTTAAAAATCTTTAGAGAAGGTCCTGCTTTCTGTATTCCTTAGTCTTCACTTTATAATGTTTTACAACATGATTTTCTGTTTTCCTTAGTCTCATTTTGTAATGCTTTACACAATGATTTTCTGTTTTCCTAGACATTGTATTCTAAATGAAAATGTGGTGATTGGTCGGGGAAGTAAAGTGGGTTCCCGATCTTCAATTATCAATTCTGTGATAGGCCATGACTGTGAGATAGGTAAGTTGTGAGTTGAACTCGAAACAGCATCTTAAGCTTACTAGTTTTTAACATGTGTTCATCTTTTGTCATGTGCTTAAGCCTTTTGTTACTAGCTGTTTTCAGTTAAGACAAGTTGATACATAGATAGGCAGAAACACATAACTAATAAACAACTGATCATATTAGTCAATTTGGTAATAAGACCACAACAGACTGTACTTTACTTGTCGAATGAAACTGTCTTGCCTTGATGTGATACACTCCGCTATCTCAATTCAGCTCAGCCATAACATCAGACAGTTTCTTTCTTTCTTTTTAAGTAAAAGGTATACAATAGGCTACATTCTGTCGTGATTGTATGGCTGAGTTGAATTGAGCTAGCTCGGTGGATCACATCAAGACAGTTTCAGTTAACAACTAAAGTATATTCTGTCGTGATCTTATGGCTGAGTTGAATTGAGCTAGCTGGGTGGATCACATCAAGACAGTTTCAGTTAACAACTAAAGTATATTCTGTCTTGATGCTGTGGCTGAGTTGAATTGAGCTAGCTCAGTGGATCACATCAAGACAGTTTCAGTTAACAATTAAATTATATTCTGTCATGATGCTGTGGCTGAGTTGAATCAAGCTAGCTGGGTGGATCACATCAAGACAGTTTCAGTAACAATTAAATTATATTCTGTCATGATGCTGTGGCTGAGTTGAATCAAGCTAGCTGGGTGGATCACATCGAGACAAAACAGTTTCCATTGGCAGCTGAGAGATATTATATCAAGGGATTCTACTAGCTTAGATTAATTAAATACCTGAAAGAGCAAAAAAGGAAAAACAAAAATATGGTGTAAATGTTGAGACTGTTACACTTCTGCATTTGAAGTTCTATTATCAAGTAATTTTGCAGGTTGCATAGCTCAGAACTTAGTCTGTTCTTTGGTTAAATATTTGTAGCACATGTTTTTATAAATCATGCAAACTTTGTAATTCTCTAAAGTATTAAAAGTCAAGGTAATATCTGAGAATTATCTGTCCTTTTGTGGTTACAGTGAAAAGCACAAGTAATTCAGAACACTTGTGGGGTTAATGCCAGAATCAGTGATAACTGTAATTTGATCTTGTTAATATAGTGTTCCTAAATTATTTCAGGGAGTAATGTGCACATTGATGGGTGCTACATGTGGAACAATGTGAAAGTAGAAGATGGGTGTATTTTACAGTCTTGTCTATTAGCTAACAATGTTGTTGTGAAAAAAGGAGTCACCATTCATGCTGGTTCTGTACTCTCCTACAATGTAAGTTTACATAATCATTACCATTCAACCTGGTTATTTGTCTCATCAGTTTACCAAAAATCAAAACATGCTGTTAGAAAGTAGTAATCTTTTGTTTAATAAGGGACAGAACGTGTTATTGAAGAGAGTTAGTTTTTAAAAGCTGTTATATATTTTGCTATAGTTGTAACATATTCAATCATTGGGCTGGAAATATTATGTGAAAACAATGTGAAGCACAGTTCATGTGACGATAACGAACTAATTGATTTCCTGTATTTATTTCTTTGTTTCAGCCACATTCACATGTAGGCCCAATTTCATAGATATACTTGTCAGCATAAACTTCACAACTAAATATAAGGATCACTTTAAATACAATGTTTCAATATAAATTGTAAGATGTTCAGCTAACTTTAACTTTGATAGATAAACAAGCATATAACTCATCAGGTAACCAAATAGCAGAATAGACAAGATAACTTTAACTTTGATAGATAAACAAGCATGTAACTCATCAGGTAACCGAATACCCATGTAACTCATCAGGTAAAGATAACTTTAACTTTGATAGATAAACAAGCATGTAACTCATCAGGTAGCTGAATAGCAGAATAGACAAGATAACTTTAACTTTGATAGATAAACAAGCATGTAACTCATCAGGTAACCAAATAGCAGAATAGACAAGATAACTTTAACTTTGATAGATAGACAAGATAACTTTAACTTTGATAGATAAACAAGCATGTAACTCATCAGGTAACCAAATAGCAGAATAGACAAAATAACTTTAACTTTGATAGATAAACAAGCATGTAACTCATCAGGTAACCAAATAGCAGAATAGACAAGATAACTTTAACTTTGATAGATAAACAAGCATGTAACTCATCAGGTAACCAAATAGCAGAATAGACAAGATAACTTTAACTTTGATAGATAAACAAGCATGTAATTCATCAGGTAACTGAATACCAGAATAGACAAGATAACTTTCACTACAAACACTGAAGTGAACTACTAACTAACTAAATTTACTGATTACTTATATTTATAACGTATTCTTATTTTTACAATGGCATAAAATTTCTAGATTATTACATCATCATGAACTTTCTAGGTATCCTGGAACTGATCTTTACAAACTTTCTAGATCTACTGTTTTTATCATGATTAGCAGCTCCCTGTAGCAAACAACTAAATTATAACATTGAAAATATAGCTTACAACACTGTCTAGCATGAGCAGAATGTTAAAATTAAGCTGAACATTTTATAAACATAGTTTAATATTAATGAAACTTGCTGTGTGGATCTGTCTTTTCACTTAAGTACTACTTGACAAATAGACCCATGTCTTAATAAAAAAAAACAAATTTTAAATTGATAAGTTTGATTTTCAAGGAGAGATTCTGAAAACTTAATGAATCTGCTTAGAATATTATTAATATTTTTAGAAAATTCAGAATTTATCTTCAGACTAATAAATTTAAGACAAATACTGATGGTATGCTACGTAATAGGTCAGGAAATCAAGCACTTGCAAGCCAATTCAAAAATAGTAAGGTTGGGATTCTGGCTATTATGGATCTCTACTTCACATTATAAAGAAGTATTTTTTAATCCATCAATGTTTGGTACAGTAGCCAGTTCAACACTAGTAAAGTTGGGATTCTGGCTATTATGGATCTCTACTTCACATTATAAAGAAGTATTTTTTAATCCATCAATGTTTGGTACAGTAGCCAGTTCAACACTAGTAAAGTTGGGATTCTGGCTATTATGGATCTCTACTTCACATTATAAAGAAGTCTTTTTTTAATCCATCAATGTTTGGTACGAGCCAGTTAAACACTAGTAAAGGTGGGATTCTGGCTATTATGGATCTCTACTTTACATTATAAAGAAGTCTTTTTTTAATCCATCAATGTTTGGTACGAGCCAGTTAAACACTAGTAAAGGTGGGATTCTGGCTATTATGGATCTCTACTTTACATTATAAAGAAGTCTTTTTTAATCCATCAATGTTTGGTACGAGCCAGATCAACACTAGTAAAGTAGGGATTCTGGCTATTATGGATCTCTACTTTACATTATAAAGAAGTCTTTTTTAATCCATCAGTGTTTTGTTTATTTAAGTATAAAAGAAGTAATGTCATCATCACAGAAAATCATGCACTCAATCAAATAAGTCCTCCACCAGCAACAAAAAACATCAGCTACTTGGTTTGAAAAGTACACACTTGACCAGCTGTGTCCTCCACCAGCAACAAAAAACATCAGTTACTTAGTTTGAAAATTACAGTTTTATTATTTAAGATATCAATTCTGTGTTTGGTCTAATTACAGTAAACATTATTAAACTACTATGTTTTGTTTCACCCTTTAGGTTGTAGTTGGGCCTGATATTACTGTTAAGTGCTCAACTCTTTTACAAGCAGAACCTCCTTCTGTTGACATGGATGAATTTGGTGATAACGAGACCCTTGAGCCCAGTGATTCTATAGGTAAAGCTAAACAAAATATCACATTTATAAGTTCATAAACTGTCTAAATGATTACTTGCAGATCATAGTTTGACATTTAGCCAGATCAGCCTTAGGTTTATTTCTCATGAAATGTTTGTTGTTCTTAATTATTGTATAGCTTATCCTTTGAAGAAAAAAAATGTATCAACCTGTAGGTCACTGTGAAAGTCACAACTGACGTTTTACAGTTTTATATCTGGAATTTGAGTCAGAATTATCTTTAATTTTAACTCTCTCAACATGGGCTTGGTCAATTTGACCAACCACGTGATGTCTTTATATATTTAATACTTCTAACTTTCAGTATAGTATGTACATCTTCACTAAACTTGGCAGTCTTTCAGTTAACACTATAATAAGTCTCTCACATACAAAAAATCATATTTTTAGTGAAGTATTTTTAATAAACTAAACTATAGATTCGTCTATGAATATATCGAGTATTTGTTTAGTATAGTCCGTGTGCTAAGTAATTTTCATGTTAAGATTAAAAATACTTTTCTTCATCTCAAATTTCATTTGTGTAATCTAAACTCTCTTAAATACATTTCAAATGTTTGTTTCAGTAAAATTTTACATTTTATCTGTTATTTTCTCTACTCTAACTCTATACAATGTGACTGACCTCGTAACCTCCCCCCAAAAATATTTAAATCTAAATTATCCTCTTTTCTTTCTATAATGACTTCAGTCGTAGTGTGAAACTACATTCATTTATCCTAAATAGCTTTAAACTTCTAACAGTATTCATCTATTTATAATTAAATTTTATTGTTTTATTGCCCCTTGTACCATGTCTAACTACTATCCACACCATTATAAGTTGTAAATCACTCGGGAAACGTGGAGCTTGTGTTACATTATTGAATTACCTTACCCACGAGCTGCTCACATGTTTACCTTGTGAAACATTTTTATGATATTATTATTTATTTTACCTAATCTGTCCTTAACTAACCTAAAGAGATCCATATTTTTACATTTTAGTTACTTTTATAATAATAACTAAAGAAGAAACATGAAAAACAAGAAATAAAGTACTTACCCAATCTTCTTTATTATTGCTGTTGATTGTCAATGACACTTAACCCTACTTTTTTATACAAATGGTAGTAATGCACTAAATAATTTTTATTTAATTAAATAATGCATCAAAGAACATAGAATAATAACATGCAAAAAGTAGACAATTTTGCCTAACTCTCAAAATTTTTCTGGCTTTCTAACTCTGCGACAAGAGCCAATACAAATACATCCAAGCTAGTTGTTAGCTTCCCCACAGGAACAGGGCTTGTACTCTGAGTGAAATTGATAATTATCTGTTCAGAACACAACATTATACAGTACATCGTTAGATAGACTAAAACCTTGGCTTTCTATTGGTTATATGTAATATATAATTAAATGTAAGAGAGAGAACTATTAACAAATCCTGAAAGAAAGGATGTGACAGGTGGGTGCGGCAGGGGTCTGATTTTCTATTTGATAGCTCTGTAACCAAACAAAATTGTGGCTATAAAAGTTATGGTTTGTCTGAGCAATGACAATTTAATAGTGAGTAATTACTTTTAATTTTGTACTTTTTGATGAGTCATGGATAAAATACAGATGCATAGAGAAAATGTGTTGTGTGTCACACTGGGGGTAATTCAAGATTTTGTGTTGTGTGTCACACTGGGGGTAATTCAAGATTTTTTTAAATATTACCTTGTAGAATTAAGAACTTAAATCTTATATACTATTAAAATATAGATTAATAGCTGAGATTTTTATGCTATACTAATTGGAATAAACTAAAGTAGTTTAATAGAATTTTGAATGTAAGACTTTAAAACCTTGTGTCATGTGCAGTAAAGGATACCCGTGGCAAGAGGGTTAATGGGTTTAAGTCAGTATTATATTTTATTTTAGAGCAGATTTTAAGGTCTAAGAAGGAATAATCTCTTCTTTTTTATAGCTTTATAAGTATAATTGGAATCTTGATTATCTTGTCAGCAATATATATTGTAAACTCAAAAATATGGATACCAGTAGATAATATTGTTGGTTCTTAATTAAAGACAGGTGAGATCAAAGTAAAGTTTTTCTAACACTCTTGCATTAACTATACTTTGAGATTAGTGGTGGATATATCCGGAACTAATGTTTCAATTTAAACTTTCAGTTGTTGATCCAAATCTAGTAGGAGCTGAAGGCAAGGGTTTTTTGTTTCATTCATCATGTGAGAGTGATGATGAGAATGATGAATTCCCTAAAGATATCTGGGGACAAACTTGTCAATCTGGAAGTGAGGGTGATGAGACTAGTGTTCCAGATTCAGTTGAAGAACTTTCTGATGGGGATAGCCCTCCTCCAGATGACTTACGATGTAAGTGTATCATTAATCTGTTGTATTAAATCTAATGCTTGTTATGTTGTACAATGCCTGTGTGTTTTTTGTATTACCTGTGAGTTTGTTATGTTATATTAACTAAGTGCTTATTATTTTGTATTATCTCTTAAGTGTTTATTATGTTGTATTGCCTGTAAGTGTTTATGTTGAATAGTGAGTTGAGTATCTTATATTAAAATAATTTCAGATATACAAATCAGCAGGAGATACAATATAAACTCAGACTGTATCAGGATCACATTGTTTGGCATTTCATAGGTAGTATGATGCTATTGAAAATTGTAACAGGAAACTACAGTTGTTTATCCTAAATAGTTTAAAGCTTGTAACAGTGTGTAACTATTTCTACTTAAATTTTATTGTTTTAGTGCCCTTTGGACTGTGTCTAATTATTAATCTAGCGACACTAATTGTAAATCACTTGGTGTTTGTATAGCTCATGTTACTATATTGAATTACGTAACACACAAGCTACTCCAAAATATACCATGTGAAGAACTTTTATTATTATTAATATTTTACCTAATCTAACTTTATCTAACCTAAGGTTTATCATTTTTACATTTTAGTTACTCTTATAATAATAAATAAAGAACACACTTGAAAAACAAGAAATATAGTACTTACCTGGGTCCTCTTGTTTTTTATGCTGTTGATAAAACTTAAAGCTTACTTTTTTATATTAATGGTATTACTACATTAAATAATGCACCTAAAAACACAGAATAATAACACATACAAAGTATACAATGTCCAATAACTATCATAATTTATCTGGCTTTCTAACTATGTAATAAGAGCCTTTAAAAATTAAACTAACTTGTCAATGTAAATACCATGAGAAAAAGTTTCAAACTAAAGAAAACAATGTAATATAATATGCCATTTGATGGATTAAAACTTTGGCTTTCTATTGGTTAGAAATACTATAGTATAGAACATTATAGAGAACTGTTGATGATTAGTGAAAGAGAAGATGTGATGTGTGGGTCTGATTTTCTAGTTTATGGCTCTGTAGACAAATAAGATTGATGGCTCTAAAAATTATACTTTGCCTGAGTAAAATCTGTATTGTAATGAGTAATTTACATTAAATTCTTACTTCTCAGAGGAGTGGTAAATAAATTGGAGAAGAGGGAAGATCTAAAGACCAAATGTCACGATTCTTATACTAGGGGAAATTGAGGATTTTTAAACTATTTCCTTATAAAATAAGAACTAAAACATTTATATAATATTAAAATTTGGGCTGTTAAATAATTTTTATTGTCAAGTTTAATCTTATACAGTGATAATAAAATAGTTTAATTCAATTTTGAATGTAGCTCTAAATAGTCTTGACATGCATGCTTTGACTTTCCCTTGGCAAAGTGTTAACATGTGATGTGGAACCTAGAACACTAAGGTCAGTGACAAAAGCTTTCCGCATGCCTCAGGCAACAGTGTGCAACATAATCAAGAAAGGTTTTCAACTGGAAAGGTGACACAACTCATGACATATTTGTTCAAATGTTACATACTTCAAGCAGCTGGAAAATGAAACAGGTATTTGTGCTATTCCATGCAAAGAGATGCTGGTAAAG
This sequence comes from Limulus polyphemus, assembly GCF_000517525.1. Classification (NCBI taxonomy): domain Eukaryota; kingdom Metazoa; phylum Arthropoda; class Merostomata; order Xiphosura; family Limulidae; genus Limulus; species Limulus polyphemus. The sequence goes on from NW_013673418.1 coordinate 24,839, forward strand.
TCTCCATATGCAGCACCTATGGATTTCCATGCAATTGGACTGTTCAAACAGATGCTTGGAAACCCTCATCTTCATACACTAGATGGCTTGTGGAAAGCATGTAGGGCAGAGTGATGTTCAATAGAAACTATACTGTATGGCTTATAGTAAAGATAAACAATCATTGATATAGCATGACCAAACATGGTGACATGTATGGTAATGATGTGGTGAGGCTCCAAAATCATTTAAATATAATCATGTACATGGTTGTTATATTATATTACCTACTTGTAACATCCTTGCTTAGCATTTCTGTATGATTGTCTGAGTACTTTTTACAACTTTAGTGCAGTTATTCATTAGTAAAGACTTCTAACAAACATACAGGGTTTGAATGCGTGAAGTTCATACCTTTTTTTTGTCCTTTTGAAGTGTTTTACAGTGAGGTTTTAGACAGTTTGCTCAGAGGAATTGAAGAGAAAGTGAAGTGGGAAAATCTGGTGTTAGAAGTAAATTCTTCCAAGTAAGTTTGGGAATGATTTAGATTTTGTTGTGTTAAATAAAATTGTGAATTATATTTCTGCTTGATATGTGTTTATGAAATGATTATACCTTAATAACCAAATTTTTGTTTGATAAATATTTTTGCTATATTCTAATTATGTACATAAAATTTATTTTTATGTACCTTCTTTGAGTTTCTCTATGGTTCATTTCTAGCAGTAGGTTTTCTGTTCATTCTTCGAGTTTCTCCATGATACATTTCTAACAGTAGGTTTTCTGCTCATCTTTGAGTTCCTCTATGGTTCATTTGTAAGTAGGATCATTAATTAGTAGATGGATACATTTATATAAAGTTTTCATATCTCACTACACTGGATGTAACATAAAAATTGGGGTAACACGGGCTGAAAGGTAAGACTTGGGTTAATATTTGGTATAAGAAAAACTGGTTAAGATTGAGTTTAGGATAAGACTTGGGTTAACATTGGGAGTGGAATAATACTTGGGTTAGCACTGGTTATAGGATTAGACTTGTATTAATATTTGGTATAAGAAAAACTGGTTAAGACTGAGTTTAGGATAAGACTTGGGTTAACATTGGGAGTGGAATAATACTTGGGTTAGCACTGGTTACAGGATTAGACTTGTATTAATATTTGGTATAGGAAAGACAAAAAAAGAAATAACTTGAGTTGAACCATTTACTGTGACTACAGTGTCAGTTCAAATGGTGTTGACATTGTAAAGAAACATCTTTATCTTCAAAGAGTGACTGCAAGTTTTTGTAAAACAAATTAATTTTGGTTATTATGATATGTGAAAGTATTTATATATCTTAGTACAAAAGATGTTCTGAATTCATTGTGATGTATCATCAATCCTACACCATGTGTACAGAGGATACTCACAATCTATGGTAACAATACAAGGATATCACAATGTATCATCAGTCCTACACCATGTGTACAGTGGATACTCACGATCTATGGTAACAGTACAAGGATATCACAATGTATCATCAGTCCTACACCATGTGTACAGAGGATACCCACGATCTATAGTAACAATACAAGGATATCACGATGTATCATCAATCCTACACCATGTGTACAGAGGATACTCATGATCTATGGTAACAGTACAAGGATATCACAATGTATCATCAGTCCTACACCATGTGTACAGAGGATACTCATGATCTATGGTAACAGTACAAGGTATATTCACAATGTATCATC
>NW_013673418.1:26583-30211 GCF_000517525.1 Limulus polyphemus
CCACGATCTAATAGTAACAATACAAGGATATCACGATGTATCATCAATCCTACACCATGTGTACAGAGGATACTCATGATCTATGGTAACAGTACAAGGATATCACAATGTATCATCAGTCCTACACCATGTGTACAGAGGATACTCATGATCTATGGTAACAGTACAAGGATATCACAATGTATCATCAATCCTACACCATGTGTTCAGAGGATACTCACAATCTATGGTAACAATACAAGGATATCATAATGTATCATCAATCCTACACCATGTGTACAGAGGATACTCACGATCTGTGGTAACAATACAAGGATATCACGATGTATCATCAATCCTACACCATGTGCACAGAGGATACTCACAATCTGTGGTAACAATACAAGGATATCACAATGTATCATCAATCCTACACTGTGTGTACAGAGGATACTCACGATCTGTGGTAACAATACAAGGATATCACGATGTATCATCAATCCTACACCATGTGTACAGAGGATACCCACGATCTGTGGTAACAATACAAGGATATCACAATGTATCATCAATACAAGGATATCACAGTGTATCATCAGTTGTGCACCATTATAAATGAATGACCTTTTGTTATTTAGACATGTTAGAAATGAGTGACCTTTCTTGTTTAGATATGCTGTGATTAAGTGACCTTTTGTTGTTTAGACATGCTAGGAGTAAGTGACCTTTTGTTGTTTAGATATGCTAGAAATGAGTTACCTTTTGTTATTTAGATATGCTAGAAATGAGTTACCTTTTGTTATTTAGACATGCTAGAAATAAGTGACCTTTTGTTGTTTAGATATGCTAGAAACGAGTAACCTTTTGTTGTTTAGATATGCTAGAAATGAGTAACCTTTTGTTGTTTAGATATGCTAGAAATGAGTGACCTTTTGTTGTTTAGATATGCTAGAAACTAGTGACCTTTTGTTGTTTAGATATGCTAGAAATGAGTGACCTTTTGTTGTTTAGATATACTAGAAATAAGTGACCTCTTGTTGTTTAGATATGCTTACAATGTGACCATGAAGGAGGTCAACACACTGGTGATGAAAGCCATCTTAGAAATACCAAAACAGGGATCCCAGAAGCCTTTACAACCCCAGATGTATCTTGTTGCATTGAAGCCTTTACTCAGTCAGTTACTTCCATTGATCAAAAACTACATGAAGAGTAAAGAATCACAGTTGGACTGCTTGTCTGCTTTAGAAGTGAGTATAAATTTTGGTCACATCCTTCTCTAATAGTCTAGATAAGATTCTCTATCTTTTCCCTTCCTATTTACTTGTTTCAATTGACATCTAAAAGTAAGTGAATGACAGTACAGGTATCAAGTGTATGTAACATATAACCTAACTGGATGTATTATCTCCATGCCCTGCTTAGAATTCCTGTCTGTACAGAAAATCCAACAAATTTAAAAACTTTTAAAATATATGTACTTGTGTGTATGAAAGATATAAGTTGTTTTTAACATTTTGTGGACTTATTTTAAACGTAATACTTACTTTGCAGTGTAAATAAACTTTTTTGTTTTAGTTCTTGGATCATCACCCAAGAACAATGAATGCAGATTAAAAACAATTGAGCATGGTGTGCAAGGATAATCTCAACTCATTACTTTTGAAAAGATTAATTCACAACTGACTGCAGTAATTCTAACATATGGTAGTATTGTTTAGAGTCTAAGACTCACTGTTGAAATAATAGAAAATGCTTGACCTAGTTTTATAAGTAAATTCAGTAAAATCCTAAAACATTAAACCTGCCTTGTCTGAAGTGGTCAAGATATAGAACACGAGCTATTGTTTAATATACATTAGAAAACATTTCATTTGTGAAGTTCTTTTCACTTAATGAAAGTTTCATTATACAGTAAAGAATCTACTGTGTAAAAATAACTTTTTATTGCTGCTAGATAGTGACAAACACCTATTGACCAAAAACCAAATGTTACAAACTTAAGCCTAGAGGAAAGTTAAGCTAGACAGTAACAAACACCTGTTGGCTGAAAACAAAATGTTACAAACTTAGACCGAGAGGAAAGTTAAGCTAGACAGTGACAAACACCTATTGACTGAAAACAAGTTGCTACAAACTTAAGCCTAGAGGCTAGACAGTAACAAACACCTGATTGGCTGAAAACAAAATGTTACAAACTTAGACCTAGAGGAAAGTTAAGCTAGACAGTGACAAACACCTATTAACTGAAAACAAGTTGTTACTAACTTAACCCTAGAGGTAAGTTAAGCTAGACAGTGACAAACACCTATTGACTGAAAACAAGTTGCTACAAACTTAACCCTAGAGGAAAGTTAAGCTCCTACTGGTTACAATCTACATTTGAAAGTTGTTTTCTGAATCTTTTATAATAAATTGTAAAATTACATGAAAACATATGTATTTTTGTAGATTTCAGTTAATTAGTCACTTAGATGCATTTTACATTTTTAGAAAACTTATTGTGTAGGAGAAAGAAAAACAACATCAACATAGTTTAACTTTTGAAACCTAAGTGTGTTGATTCAATGTACCTGTTGTATGGTTTGTTAAACTGCATTGCAAAAACAAAACTACTGGATGAAATAGTTTAAAACTTCAGAATTACTTTCTACAAATTAAGTAGTAGAGAGTCCCAGAGAATTATAGTTCCTGGCCAGGAAGCATGTGAATGTGAAATCACAGTTGTGAATATATATAAATCTCTCATAAATTAAATATTAATTACATAGGCCTGCAGTAGTTCCTGTACTCTGAATCCGAAAGTGATACCCGTTTTTCTCCATCATGTACCGATTTTTCACAAAATGTCATAATGCAATACTATAATAAAGACCACAACATTTGGTTTTGAGACTAAAAGATGTAGAGTTCACAAAGAAAAATCAGGATGAATGAGCATGGACATTTGTTTGACTTCAATGTTCTTCCCTTTTCTTCACTTTGTTTGTATTTTTGTAAACAAAAATAATAATAAAAAATGTTCATTGCGGTAAACAAAATAATAATTTGATCTAAGTAAGAGTTTTTTCTTCTTCCTGATTTGTAAAAAATCCTTATGTGATAGAAAAAAATGAATATTATTTTAGAAATCTGAGTAGCTGAAGTTTAAAATTGCAGACCTGTATTATTTTACACCAAACAACAAATGTCTACAGCACTAATACATGTTGAATTTGCATGACTTATTTCAAGGCAACTGTACTCCCACTAGTTTGAAATCTGCTTAAAAAAACATCACGAAGATTGCTAAAGCTGTCATCCCCCATTTGTCAGTGACCAGTTTTTTACTGTTTTATTTTGATTTTTAGAAAAGAAATTCTGTGCTTCATTCTTACCTTAGTATTTTTTATTATGTATGAATAAGACTGTTTACTTGAGCAGGAGTTTGGAATCGTGAATGAAGAATTAGGAGTGATTATTATGAAAGTACTACACTTCTTGTATGAAAAAGATGTTTTGAGTGAGCCTGTAATACTGGAGTGGTATTCCAACCCCCCTGTGTTAGGAGATGTGGATCCTGCAGAACAGGATCTCTTAAGAAAAAGGTAATAACAAAGAATCAAACAAATGTAAAAGTAACAGTGAATGTATAACTGTACCTGTTAAA
>NW_013673418.1:31061-32389 GCF_000517525.1 Limulus polyphemus
AGGGAGGAGACAATTTATATGATAAAGGTTTTGTTTTCCTTTTTCCCTGTAAGTTATAAAACAATCGGTTCCATGAAAAGTCAGTGCTGCAATAACAAGTTCAGTAAAAGTTATGTGCAAGGGTATCTAGAACTCGGTCTGTGAGAAATGTAAAATTTGCTTGATTTATCTTATCAAACTAGCCCATCACTTATTTATTAGGATTACAGGGAGGAAGTGGGACTAGATACCACTACTTTTCACTCCATATATATTTATATTAAATTAAAAGTAGCCATTGTTTGTTCAAATTGTGTATCATCACTTCGCTGACAGTAAAAATAAAGCCATGCAGTACCTTGAGACAGTAAATAATAGACAATTGATGAAGAGTGTTTTGGATTGATCTGATAGATGGCAGTAATTCAAATATCACACTAAAGTGAAAAGTATGATAATTTGTGAAGGAATATTAACACCACTGGTAGTATAAATGAAACCTCTGATAATCCAAACCACTAAATTGAAAGTGTTATATCCCTAGCCATAAAGACAGTGTGAAGAAACAGGAATGAAGTAAATGTAAAATTATTCCAGAAAACAAATTTTATTAATGAATGATTTAAGAGAATGTTATGTAAGAGCACGTGTTAATTGAATAATTCACAATGTCCGTCACCAGTGATTGAATAACTACCTGTAACAAGTTCTGTATGTCAAATAGAATTGAAATTTTTAAGAGATAATATTTATATATGTATATGGGTTTCTGGATATTGATCATTCTCCAGATTGATGTAGAATTGTAGATCACATGCATTTAGCCTGTGAAAAAAGTACCAGATGATCAACCAATTTCATAGACAAAAAGTAGATCATATTAAGAAAACAGTAATGACAGGTGGGAATGGAGAAATAAAGTATTTTCTTACGTATTTTAGTAATTTATATAAAACTTAAGATAATATTTTAGAAGTGTATTGCTACAAAAGAACAGTATTTCTCACAACTTTATGCTGTAAATATAGTCATGAAATTATTCTGAAGGAAATGTCAGAAGTACTAAAAAAATATAGCAACAAATCCCAAAGTACCTGTGTTGAAACTCAGAACTGTGACCGCTACTAGATGGCGCCTAACAAGCACAAATCGGTTATAGGAAGTACGGAAAAGTCGTACTAATCTATTATGGTATTGACGCTTACCTATGTAACAAACATTAATGAACTCCACAAGGTGCTTAAAACAACAAGGAACCATTTCAAAACATTTCACATAATGGTTCAAATGAACAATATCTTGTTATGGGGTGATCGCCTTTTGTAAACTGGCGAAGCATGGTTATAAAA
>NW_013673418.1:33227-35075 GCF_000517525.1 Limulus polyphemus
GTGACAACTATTTGAGAACAAGCCCACATTAAAGTAGTTTGAGGCCCTGACGCACTTATTTTGTTGAGGCCCCTTGAATACGATACAAGCAAATTTAAAGTTAATTATAATTAATAGATATTTAGTTAATTACTGAATATGAGCTAATTATTCGAAGTAAATTAGAACATGATATATACAACTTTTAAGGATGATATATTACATTAAACGATTATACTAATAATTATTTACTTGTACAACATGGCAAGTAAGAACTAATTAGGTACATAAAAAACAATATAGTTGTTACGTCTCGGTTCGTTAGTTAATTCTCCGTAACTTCGTTCCGACGAAACTTTAGCGACACAAGTCCTTTCTTAAATAAAGCTGGTTTATTCTTTACGATACACTTAATTCCAACAGTCGCTCTATAACAAACACTATGATTCACGTCTCACGTAGCCAACAATATTTTGTCTGCATACATTCAATTACTTATTACACTGTTGTCCCGTCATGTTGTGAAAGTCATATATATACAAGACTAACACATATCTAGTAAATGCTAGGGCATTCTTGAAAGAACAGGATATTTCTAGAAAGAGGTGGCGTGATACTAGTCACGTGACCTCGCTGACGCAACATAGTTATTGTACAACATTACGGAAGAATAACAAAACATAACCCTATTTTTTTTCCTTGCTTTGGCGGAAGCAAAATCTCTAATTATATCTTCATAGTCTATTTGCATAAACAATGTCCTTTCTATCGCGAGCAAGGAAAGGGCATGTAAATTTTAAGTGTTCAATTAACACTGAAGCACGCAATTTATTTGTTACTCTAACCATTTTAGAAGAAGCTCTCTCTGCACTGCAATTCGTGGCGGGTAGGCCACGTCGATATTAGGAAAAACAGATTCGAGGGTGTTTTTTCTGATTGCTTTGATGCATTGTTTGGCGGATGGTGTTTTACTATCAACAAATTTCGCAAACTGTACCATTTCATCGGGAAAAGAGTTGTCTAGATGTGGGGAGTATAAGTCTCCCAATCTTTTAGCTGCAGCAAAATATTCAGCCTCATTTCAATTTTTGAAATTAGATAGAAAACCAAACTTAATTCTGTCGCTTGTTAGGCAGCAAGCCGATTTTCCAAACACATTTATAACTTGTCAACCACCGGTATAAAAAATTTTACGCAAAACTTCTGAGCTTCAGATAAACTCATTTCACCTTCAGAAGTCTCATCATTTGCCAGCTTTCTTTTTCTCTTTCTAGAAATCTCACTCCTGAACTGTTCTTCTACTATATTTGAAAACTTTATACAGTGAATTTACATATTACTTCAGCGAACTGATAAGCTTTACAGTAGTAGACAAATCAAGGCTCTTTTCTTGAAGCTTAGCACTTGTATTCATCAAAGCAGTAGTTTCGTTTCTTACTGTTTGCCAGACCCCAGTGATACAGCAGTATATCTGCGGACTTACAACGCTAGAAACCGGGTTTCGATACCCGTGGTGGGCAGAGCACAGATAGCCCATCGTGTAGCTTTGTCCTTAACTTCAAACAAACAAAATACTGTTTGCCTTGTATCAATATCCTTTTTTACCCATTCTCCACGCCTACCTCTATATGCTGTAAATTACAGTTTGTTAATATATTTTTGTAAGGCCGACTCCTGTTAAATTTATAACCAATAGTTAGCTTAGATTTCAATTGATTGACTGGTATATGTTTTATACCACGTGATGTTACAGATAATTGACAATTTAGCTGAAGAGAATTTTTTTCCAACGAGAACATAGTGGGTGTTGAATTTCTAACTGCTCAAGTCACGTGATTAGAGAGCCAGAAAATTTCTCACAGAAAGACC
>NW_013673419.1:0-5370 GCF_000517525.1 Limulus polyphemus
CGGGATTCAAACCGGAATTATTACGGTGCTCTGCCATGCTGCGGGATTCAAACCGGGATTATTATGTTCCTCTGTTGTGTTGTGAGATTCGAACCGGGATTATTGTGGTGCTCTGTCATATCATGAAATTTTAAATATAATTATTGTGGTCATCTGTCATATCATGGGTTCGAACCTGGACTCTCTGTGCATGGTGCTCTGTTTTGCTGCGGGATTCGAGCCTCCACTGTTTATGGTGTTCTGACACGTAATATTTAAAATTGGCTGGCTACCTGTGGTGTTCTTTCATGTTGTGGAATTTGAGGATCAGAAGCCGACTAAACGTTTCTCCACAACGTTAGTTTACTAACATGTCTTGCTATTACTTCCACACTTAACGTCGCTGAACACTCTCCACGCTTTCAATTGTTATTGAAATGACAGCTAATCTTGCTATTCGTTTAAAGAGTAGCCGTGTAGGCTGCGGATGTTGATGTCTAGTTGCCATCCCTCTCGTCAGCAGCACAAAATTAGAAACTGCAATACCTGAACCTTGTGATCTCTGACCTGGCCGTTTGAACTATATAGGAGCCATTCAGGTTGAAAATATCAAACAACTGTACAATGACTTTTTGATATAAATCAAAGAAAATACAGCAACTAAAAATACCATAATGAGTTATTTTCAACACTTTTATTTCCTTTTGTTCATTTAATTATGACCCGAGCGTGGCCTTGTGTTTCGTGTCCGGACTTTAAATCGAGGACTGTCCGGCACGCTAAGCACTTGGCCACGCCCAGCCCTGCTAGTTATCTAGTCTTCCTCTTCCGTAAACGTATATTAGCTCCTTCCACGTGCCAAGGATACTGACACGGAATAATTTCTGATACAGGATGGTACGAAAATTGAGCGGCATGAGGTCGAAGAGCCATTAGTAACAGAAAGTGGGTTACTTGGTCACTTACTGGCGTCAGCGCAATTACACGTCTTTATGTGGGTCAATGTCGCATACTTCTTGTATATTCAAATAACTGTTCCCAAAGTAAGTGTTGAACAACTTGGCCACAAATGGTTTCTACTCTCGGCTGTACAAACAAGTATCTCAACACTTTGAGGGTATTTACATTACATTCTATATAAATAAATCCAAAATGTATAAACAAATTGATTACATTATTTTTTAATATCATGCTTTCAGTTTAATAACATATTATTTTAAATATTAACTAATCACTAGTAGATAATGAGTAGGCCGTTTTCGAATCAATTTTCTACACAGCTTGAAAATAACTCGCGTGACCTACTACGCTAACTTATATAATCCGACAACTCCGTTCGCGTCTCGCTGCCATAGAAGCCGCGTTCCGCACCTTGGGGGCGTGGCAGCTCCATGAGAGTGACTGTAAAATCCCACTATTCGGTCAGCAAGAATTGGCGGTGGGTGCTGTTGATTAACTGCCTTCCCTCTAATCTAGCGATTCAAAATTAGAGACAACTGCATAGATAAGTCTTGTGTTACAATCTAAAACAAACACTTGAAGAAAACACGTAAACTTCGTGATGTGATAACACTAATTAGTGCTTCTGTTTGTTATAACGTACTTTTTATAATATTTATATCGTATTATATAAACAAGTAAAAACAAATCATTTCAAAAAATTGTAAGCGTTTCGAATGAAAGACTTCGTATTAACTGAAACATACGTACCAACGCTAATTTTAGCCGGTAACATGATTTATTCTCACTGTAAAGTTCTGTAATTTTTATTTTATAGAACCAACAATGGAGAAAATCGAAGGTCTCCAGGTAAAACGTCATATAATCAAGGCTTTCTATAAACGTCATATAATCAAGGCTTTCTCTAAACGTCATATAATAAGGCTTTCTTTAAACGTCATATAATCAAGGCTTTCTATAAAACGACCAGGAATAAAAGTTAAACACAGTGGGCAGTAAAACAGAAACTAATCAACAATGGTAACTCGTTTCAGTCCATCAGAGGGTCAGCGGCAATTTACGGATTTACTAAAATCCGGGGTTTGATTCTCAATTTTGTAGCTTTGCGCTAAAAGGAACGAACTCACAAACAAACAAAAACTTTTCAAAGTTAAGATTTAAGGTGTTATATCACATATATATAGCGTTTCAGAGGATATCTCGTTTCTCATCGTTCAGCCCAACTGACGAGTTCTGGTATTGAACGAATATGATATGTGAAATGCCAGTTTTAAAGCTATCCTTCCAACGCAGCTGAATCATCGTTTAGCGCGATAATAAAATACAAGTGTGTGTGGTTAAGGAAAACCAAATGTGTATAAAGCGAGCAGAATGAAATAAGATCCAGAAAAGAAGTTTCCCATTACAAGTATACACAAACTAAATTTTTACGAACGTCCCACGTTTGGACCATAAGTATGTAATTTGCATTAAAAATACGTTTAGAAACCTTCAGTGTTTGACCCAGTTAAAGCCATCTAGTGGTTAACAATCAAAATTATTAGTCTTTTAAACTTAAACTTATTGTTGTTTATCAGTTCCTTGTTTGACTAGCTTGGTACTTATCGTACAGTATCACGTTTGTTCTGTATTGTTGTCAGATATTCAACTCACTAGCTTGGTACTTATCGTACAGTATCACGTTTGTTCTGTATTGTTGTCAGATATTCAACTCACTAGCTTGGTACTTATCGTACAGTATCACGTTTGTTCTGTATTGTTGTCAGATATTCAACTCACTAGCTTGGTACTTATCGTACAGTATCACGTTTGTTCTGTATTGTTGTCAGATATTCAACTCACTAGCTTGGTACTTATCGTACAGTCCTAGTGAGTTGAATATCTGACAACAATACAGAAAAGACGTGATACTGTACGATAAGTACCAAGCTAGTGAGTTGAATATCTGACAATACTGAACAAACGTGAGACTGTACGATAAGTACCAAGCTAGTGAGTTGAATATCTGACAATACTGAACAAACGTGAGACTGTACGATAAGTACCAAGCTAGTGAGTTGAATATCTGACAATACTGAACAAACGTGATACTGTACGATAAGTACCAAGCTAGTGAGTTGAATATCTGACAATACTGAACAAACGTGAGACTGTATGATAAGTACCAAGCTAGTGAGTTGAATATCTGACAATACTGAACAAACGTGAGACTGTATGATAAGTACCAAGCTAGTGAGTTGAATATCTGACAACAATACAGAAAAGACGTGATACTGTATGATAAGTACCAAGCTAGTGAGTTGAATATCTGACAACAATACAGAAAAGACGTGATACTGTACGATAAGTACCAAGCTAGTGAGTTGAATATCTGACAACAATACAGAAAAGACGTGATACTGTACGATAAGTACCAAGCTAGTGAGTTGAATATCTGACAACAATACAGAACAAACGTGGTACTGTACGATAAGTACCAAGCTAGTGAGTTGAATATCTGACAATACTGAACAAACGTGATTTGGTACTTATCGTACAGTACCACGTTTGTTCTGTATTGTTGTCAGATATTCAACTCACTAGCTTGGTACTTATCGTACAGTCTCACGTTTGTTCTGTATTGTTGTCAGATATTCAACTCACTAGCTTGGTACTTATCGTACAGTATCACGTTTGTTCAGTATTTTCAGATATTCAACTCACTAGCTTGGTACTTATCGCACAGTATCACGTCTGTTCTGATTTGTTTTCAGCTTATCTTGTCTTGAGCAGTGTATGGCTTGGTTCCTAGTGAACAGAAATTAATTCAAAATCACATGTCATTAATGATAATAAAATGGTTTAAGATATTAAAAGTTGTAAAACTTGTTACAAAATCAATTTTCGGACACTAAATTGTGGGCTCGATTATTTTAGAATAATTAAAAATCATAAATTTTTTCACTGTGGTACTGTTAACTCGTTCTTTGCTAGTACCTTACCTTGAGAGGTATTGACGTTTCATGAAGTAGGTAACCTTGGGCTGGTCTTGAAATTCAAATACACCCACATTTTACTACGAAGTGGGTACGTGCTTATCATATACCCGACCCTCTCTTCCCAACTTTTGTCGTGAGTATGCATCTCTTAAATACACTTCTAATTGTTTTTCTCCTGGTCTATTCTAGCTTATTAATAGGTGGCGGTAACAGTCAAACTTTACAATCATCTAGTTTTTGTGGTTAAGCACAAAGCTGCACAATGGACTCTCTGTGCCCTGCCTACCACCGGTACCGAAACACGGTTTCAAGCACTGCAAGCCCGCAGACATGTACCTGTGCCACTGTGGGTAGGGGGTGCGGTGGGGGAGGGGGTAGTTTTTAATGTCAACAAATATTTCTCCGAAATTTACTCAGCAAGATTCTGAAAAAGCAGTTTCATTATGGTTAAGCACGATTCTTTGAATTTGTGTTTGTTTTTTCAAAGTGAAATTGCTGTTAAATAGATAACGAACAAAACTAACTAACTAACACGAATAACAAAAAATAAATAAAACTCTTCTGCGGTACGTTTACGGATTTACAACGTTAAAATTCGAGGTTCGATTCGGTTTTGCTGAACAAACAAACTGAAATAAAATCTAACAAATACAAAGAAAGGGTTCGAATCGTTTTACAAAAGAATCACGTGATCAGTGAGTCAGAAAGCGTTAATCACATTTGAATTTAACTATTTTAACCAATACTAGTGCTTTATAATGCAAGCCATTTTCTCTAGTGTTTGTTGAATTTCGTGTTAAAGCTACTATTTGCGGTAGCCATCCCGAATTAAGAAGAAGACAACTAGTCAACATTACCCACCGCCTACTCTCGGGTTACTCTTTACCGACGAATAGTGAGATTGATCACAGTGGTGAAAGTAAGACGGTACAGTTCGGTACGACGTACCAGTAAACGTTTTTGTGCCTGTACGCCGTACCAGAAAACTATTTTGTCCTGTTAACTCTCTGTGTTTACTTATCATGATGGTTTGTACCGAGATTGTTAGGTCATGCTACATTGTCGTAAGAAAAAATACAGAGCTTCAGACTCTACCCCTAATTACGTAAGATGCATGCACGTGATGTAGGTATAATTTTTGGTTTCATTCCAACGTAAAATGTATTCTTAAATCAAATTGAAATAAACTCTCTCTTTTTTTTTATTCTACAGACTGTAGTAGCTATATAATAGTACCAAAGTTTGTACATTCAACTGTACAAAATGTGTGAGAGTGAAGAGCAAACACTATTACCGTACCGGTAAGAAATTAAAGTTAATTTCACCACTGGTTGACCGTCACATTATAACGCTTTCACAACTGAAAGAGCGAACATATTCATTGACGTGATTTGAACCCGCGATTCACAGATTGTGGTGAGACGAACGCCATAACCACCAGGTCATGGCAGAC
>NW_013673419.1:5673-19215 GCF_000517525.1 Limulus polyphemus
GATGACTAGCTGCCTTCCCTCTAGTCTTACACTGCTAAATTAGGGACGGCTAGCACAGATAGCCCTCATGCAGCTTTGCGCGAAATTAAAAAAAAAATAGTCCTTTTCATTGTTTCAAAATTTTCGTGTAAGGTCACACAAAGGACTAATTTTGAACTGATAAATTAGAGGAAAGGCAGTTAGTCAGCAACACCCACCGCTAATTCTTGGCTAACTCTTGTCTGACCAAATAATTAGACTTGACCGCCACTCTTACGGCACCCCCATGGCCTCAAAGCACGGAGCGCATTTTTGCGGTAACGGGTCGTGAACCATGAATCCTGGATTCGCACTCCAAACACGCTAGCCACTAGGCAACGCTGCTTTTAGGTTTCTAAAATAACGGCGATGGTTTTTTCGCCTGCTACTTCTACTGATATTTTATATGTATATTTATATAGAATACACAACAATACCGCTTTAAGCAGGGAAAAATGATGGAGTGTCGGTCACGTGAAGAACAAGAATCCTCCCGATTTAAGTATTGTCACTAAAGCTTCTGTTTTGTAGTTTCAAATCTCATTCTGCTGTCTGTCTTTACGGATTGGTTCTGTAATGAAACTTTAATTTACTGGCCGTGTGCGGACAGGAGTAGCCTAAGAGTTGATAGCTCTTGTGTGGACTCGCGTGACAGTTCTTAATTAACAAGCAATCACGCCGAGTACGACATAACTCTTACACAAACTTCGAAGGACTGGAAACGGCTTGACTGTGATTATAGAAATAATAGTAAAACAGGACAGTCTATAGATAATGGATAAGGAAAATAAAACAATCTAATGATTAAATGCTTTTATATCTTCTTATTTTCCTAACCACCTGGGTGATACGACCACGTTAAGTATATTATTCAAATACCAAAGAGAATATATTAGATTTTGTGAAAAAAATAACTGTGAAAACGTATAAAATCAACACGTAAACGCACTATGCACAGTTGTACATCTATGTAATTAAAAGAACAATGTGTGCCAGTCAGTTCATGCGTGTGTGCGTGCTATCTCACATGGAAACCCAATATTCCTACTGGCTAATTGTACAGTCTACTTCTACGTTTATATGAGTGCAAAAGTGAACGATGTTTAATGACGTGCATTGTTCTATACGAGTGCAAAAACTGCTATGTTTATAACTTTAAAGACAATTAATTCAGTAACATAAACAGACATCTAAGGAAGCCCGTTAAGTTACTTCTTTACCTTTTCGTGGTTTACAAATAACAGAATACCATTTCATCTCAACACAAATTCCAACAGGAGCCTACAAATCTAAATTAGGCCTAAATTTTTAAAAAAGTTCGTACGCGATGAAGAAGTTTAATCTACAGCAGTTATTCTTAATAGTTACTTCCGCAACTTCATTCATTTTCGATGCTATACAATTAAACATCGCGCAAAAGAAAATAATTACAAGTTTCAGGTAACATAAAAATGTGATTTAGACACCGATGCACACAAGATATATATAAAAGAAACAAACACGTGACGACAGTTGAGTTTTACACTCCTTGATACCATAATTTTTAAAAATTCATCATTTTATAACTATTATACGTTTTCAGCTATCTCAATACAGGCGCCTAAAAATCGAAAATAAGGCCTATAGTTTAAATACGCTTCATACATAAACAAAGAACGACTTTAAGAGGAATGAAATTTTACATTTTCGTTATTAGTGGTAGTGGACTCGACACTTTGTTGATACTTTAGGGGAGAGTAAAAAAAAAATAGTTTATGTCATTGAGGAGGGAAAAATAAAAATAAGTGAAATAGAGACAAAAAAAACAGCTAATTTTTACACTTCTTGAGACCACAATTTTAAAAATTCATTATTTTATAACGTCGCTTTCTCAAAAGTTCGATCAAGAAAAAATCTCAACATCTTAGTCAAAGATGGCGATTATCGAGAAAGACAAGTTGTTTATACAAAAGATATTGTGTAGAAAGATATATTCTGTTTATAGTCATTCATTTTTTTACACTTATTTACTTTGAATGTGTATTCTGTTTATAGTCATTCATTTTTACACTTATTTACTTTAAATCTATATTCTGTTTATAGTCATTCATTTTTTACACTTATTTACTTTAAATCTATATTCTGTTTATAGTCATTCATTTTTTACACTTATTTACTTTAAATCTATATTCTGTTTATAGTCATTCATTTTTTACACTTATTTACTTTAAATCTATATTCTGTTTATAGTCATTCATTTTTTACACTTATTTACTTTAAATCTATATTCTGTTTGTAGTCATTCATTTTTACACTTATTTACTTTAAATCTATATTCTGTTTATAGTCATTCATTTTTTACACTTATTTACTTTAAATCTATATTCTGTTTATAGTCGTTCATTTTTTTACACTTACTTATTGAATAAAATAACTTCATATTCAGCTTAGTAGGTTTTTGTTTTATTCATATCCGACAACATAATACAACATCAGCATTATTGAAAGTATTTATTTATTTAAAACATATACCCTTCTCTTATATAGAATTCCACTTGATGATGCTGCATATATGAAAAAAATATTTAGGCTTTGGCTCGTATGGCACAGCACCCGCTTCGTATGTGGGATATCGAGGATTTAATCTCATCTATAGCCTTTTTTCTTTTTTTTTGTTGAAACAGTGTTTCAGTAGTGAAATAATTTTAGCAAAACACGAGTTAGTGGGTTAGTGTAGTGTGTTAGTTAGTGTACGAGTATATCTATACTTATATTTAAAACACTCGTGGTTCATTGATAGAACGAGCTACGATAGATCAATCCCACTATTTCTATTTATTATTATACACAGATGGCATAAATGTGCTTCAACCGAGTATGATCATTAAAGGCTTACTTTAATTCGGTCTGATTTAAGCTCTTGTTTATAAAACGGCCCCCTTTTTAAGAAAAAGTAAGGATTGCACGTGAGTTTTTTTTTTTTCTTAAAGTGGGTCTTTTAATATATCTGTATTATTATGTGAACAACCGGCCATCTGGTGACGTTATATAGAATGTGACTGCAAACTGTCCTTTAACATTTTAGTGGCCCCGTCCATCCGGTGGCTCTGCAAAAACTCAGTGGGCTTATAACGCTAAAACTGGATTTCGATACCTGCAGTGGGCAGAGCACAGATAGCCCATTGTGTAGCTTTGTGCTTTACAATAAACAAACATCGTGGTTTACGTTGGAGATAAACCCCATACAGTTCGTTTGAATTACCAATAAACAATTAAATTTCGTGTGAAAGCACAAAAGAAAAACGAGTTTCCCTTAAAGATGGCCTAGATATTTTAACGCATATTTTATTTTTATTTTCGAAGCAGCTAAAATAAAGCAAAATTTAACGTCCGACATGGAAATACGAACGAAACCTTTGAGTGTTCATGCTCAGTCAAGAAGACAAGCCTTTATCAAGCCACAACTCATCACTTTCAGCTGGGAAAAAAAACGTGATAAAATCTCCATATTTACCACTCTCATTAAAAATCAAACCAGAGTGATTAGGCATGAATGCGTTCTATGAATGATCTGTATGCATACCTTGGCCCGATTTTCTCCCACGAAGAGGTTTATTAGCGGAAGCAGAGGACATTTTAGTTGAGAAACGTCAATATCAACAGCTGGAAGGTCTGATCTAAAAGCTTCATGACAATTGGCAAGAAATAAATGTTTGAATAGTTCGTTGCTTCTTTAAGCCAATGGTCTGATTACGTGAAGAGCGGCAAGTGTTCAAAGCCAGTCGGCCTTGGCCCGGTCAGACATTGGTTCAAGTACGAACGTTTTGACAGCAGTACAGCAAGGTTAACAGCTTCAACAACTGGTGGGGCCAAGTAGATCGGTCCTTGAGTCATCAAAAACTTGTAGGCCTTTTCATTGGTGCGCGCAATGGGGGGGGGGGGGTCCATAATGCCAAGAAACCACAAAGCTCGAGCTAAAAGTTCTTCATCTTTGTAAAACGAACATATTTTGATTCAATTGAGATCGGCAATGTTTTTGGTATTGAAATAAAATAATTTAGAAAAAAGCTCCTTCGGACCCATTTCGATTTCCCCTGTTTCAGGACTCGCCTTTTAAATTTTTGCGTGCGTTTCTGTTGTTATTCAAACAAACCTGCGTCTCTTTTCAAATTCGCGTCGCATTAACATAAACTTTACACCATCTACATCATTTTAAACATGATAGCGTCACATTAACATAAACTTTACATTATCTACATCATTTTAAACATGCTAGCGTCACATTAACATAAACTTTACACCATCTACATCATTTTAAACATGATAGCGTCACATTAACATAAACTTTACACCATCTACATCATTTTAAACATGCTCGCGTCACATTAACATAAACTTTACACCATCTACATCATTTTAAACATGATAGCGTCACATTAACATAAACTTTACATTATCTACATCATTTTAAACATGATAGCGTCACATTAACATAAACTTTACACCATCTACATCATTTTAAACTTGATAGCGTCACATTAACATAAACTTTCCATTATCTACATCATTTTAAACATGATAGCGTCACATTAACATAAACTTTACACCATCTACATCATTTTAAACATGATACACTCTACACTGATTTACAAAGTATTATTAATTATTATCGTAAAAAAGTAATATCGAATGTTTGGATGTTTTTGTTTTTGTGAAGCACAAAGATAAACAATGATCTCTCTGTGCTCTACCCACCAGATGTATCGAAACCCGAATTTTGTAGCGTCGTAAGCCTGCAGACTTGTCGTTGAGTCTCTGAAGGAAGGGGGGGGGGAGTCTAATGCAGTCTATATCAAAATAGTTTTAAATAAATTATTTGTAAAATAATTAAATGATTTTAAGTCAATAAACTATTCTTAATACTAATTTCTGTAGGAGATAAATTAATGTCTAATTTATTAGAGGGCCGGAGACAGTTAAAATCAGTGATTGATATGAGAGTTCAAGTTTTAATGTATTTCTAAAACATCCGTAATCAACATTGTTGTTTGAAGTTAATCACAAAGCTACACAATGGGCTATCTGTGCTCTGCCCACCACGAGTATCGAAACCCGGTTTCTAGCGTTGTAAGTCTGCAGACATACCGCTGTGCCACTGGGGGGGCCCCGTAATTAAGAAGCTCAGTAATAAATAAATACATGTTCTCATTCAATTTCACTAAATCACGTGATTCTTTTATTTTTCCGCTACCTTTCATGAATTAGTCGATTTACAACGAGACACACCTTTACACAGTAGTTTAACCGCTACCACGAGAGTGTGTGTTTGTGTGTGTGTGTGTGCCACGAGCATCTAATGATTAATGTTTTCAGGATAGGATTTACCAATACACATTTCTAATGGCGTCATGGTAATTAAGCTCAGCCACCACAGTAGTTTCCTGCCGTGTAGATTAGGAAAATGAAAATAACAATGAAACAGACACGTAAGAATTACATTCCGTAGCAAACCATTCTCCCCCTGTCGGTGTGCAACCGAAATAAACGGAAAAAGAAAATGAAACCGCATTCATTAATCTCAAAAAATTGTTTTACATCCTAAGTGAAAAAAAAGAAAAAAAAACGTTTTTCATTTCATTCACAACTTTTCTTTTCAAGCCATCATGAAAATACAATCGCATCAAATGAGCATAAGTATTTTAAATACTTTTCTGAAATGACAAACCAAAAAGCAGAAAAGGATTCCAAAACATCATAGATTTTAAACGAACCCTAAAATTCGAGATTCAATTCCCTGTGGTAGACGTAGCTGATAACCCAGTGTGGCTTTGCTCTAAACAAACAAACAAACAAACGAAACGAAAGATTGTAAATGATCGTAATGTTGTAAAATTTCTTAGAAAATAGCCTGAAAAACATTAATCAAAATTTCGCTCTATTTCTACGTCAATGTAAAAATGATTAGAGCAATCGACGTTCATTTCCTTGATCTCTGTGCTGTTATTTCTTATTATATTATATTTAAAGAAAAAAAAAACAAGCATTTTTTTTATGGGTCCCCTTATGGCTCAGCGGTAAGCTTGAAGAGTTTATAACTCTGTTATGCTGGGTTCGATACCCTACCGTATAGAAAACAAATACTTCTTGTCTAATTTTAAATACCTATACGACAAAAAATCACTGTATGAGCCCGAGGAGAAAAAAAGGCTTAAAACATAAAATCATCATTTAGATTTCTAAACAAAAATTATCAACAGTATTTAATGTAATTAATCTTCGCTGTGCCCACCGTTATAAGCTTATCGTTGAGCTACCAGAATGAATTTATCGTAATCCACGATCTTTCATGAGAAGTTGCAATATTTTATTGAGTAAACAACAAAGATAACGACAACAAATCCACGACCTTTAATGAGAAGTTGCAATATTTTATTGAGTAAACAACAAAGATAACGACAACAAATCCACGATATTTCATGAGAAGTTGCAATATTTTATTGAGTGAACAACAAAGATAACAACAACAAATCCACGACGTTTAATGAGAAGTTGCAATATTTTATTGAGTAAACAACAAAGATAACGACAACAAATCCACGATATTTCATGAGAAGTTGCAATATTTTATTGAGTAAACAACAATAGATAACGACAACAAATCCACGATACTTCATGAGAAGTTGCAATATTTTATTGAGTAAACAACATAGATAACAACAACAAATCTACGATCTCTTATTGAATAAACGACAACACAAACTTCATTTTTTTTTCACTAAGTGTTATAAATTATGTGCTAGACGGTAATAAATAAAAGTCGGGTAGGGTATAGGCATACATCTGAGTCATTTAGGGAAATCAATGCACTCTTTAACAAAAATGGCAAAGTTCTGGTCATGACCTCCATGGCGGGAAAATCCCTCCTAACTTGGTTTCCTAACGACTTGTTCTCCTCGCGGATCATGGAAGTCCAGCCTTGAAAAACTCAGTCATATCACAAACTCTTCGCTGCCATTGCTTTGTAAGAAAACCGGTAGTTCGTTTAGGTTTTCTCAATCTGCAGCTCACGTGGTTTGAATCTCTCTCTCTAATTTTTTTTCTGTGATTTCCAACTAATTAATTGGTCGGATTCCAAACTGTGTGAAGTTGTAGGAGTGTAAAGCCTTAATGCAATAGATCGAGTTAGTCTTCAAATTGATTCCAAGCTAATTCACGATCCACCCTAGCTAGCATTTAAGGTGCTGCAGAGCACCGCAACGACTTAGCAATGGTAAGTTGGTTTTTGTTTTCTTATTTGATGAAGTAGTTTTAAGCGTTAGCAGATGTCACTTGTATAAAAAGTCCACGACCTAAATGGCTGTAATGTAATACTTGACTCTAATGAAAATATAAAATTAATATTTTTTTAGATAAAATACTAATAAGACGTGTAATTTTGAAATTATATAAAAGAGTTATTGTCGTTTCTCTGTGCATAGCTACACTATTGGCTATCTGCACGGAAGTGAACCCCGGATATTAGCGTTATAAGTCATTAACATATGTATTATTTAGTAAATAAGTTTGTAGATAAGCACAAAGCAACACAATGTGATAACTGCGATATGCCCACCACGGGTATCGAAACCCTGTTTTTAGAATTATGAGCCTACAAATTTGCTGCTATGCCACTGAAGAGGGTGGTAGCTAGTAAATAAGAAGCTCCCTCTCTTTTATATGCCCCCGGTGGGTCAGATGTAGGATTTTAATTGGTAACTGGAAAAATGTTTGAATGAATATTTCACGAGGAAAGTGGAAGAATTCTAGATAAAGGTGCGAAACTTAACGAGTGAATTTCAGCTAATCAACGATAAATTTGTTTGTTTCTTTGTTTGTTTGAATTTATGCACGAAGCTACACAATGGGCTATCTGTGCTCTGCCCACCATGGGTATCGAAACCCGGTGTCTAGCGTTGCAAGTCCCCAGACATACCGCTGTGCCACTGGGGAGTTCAACGATAAATAAAAATAGGCTTATCTAATGACAATTTTTCCCATTTCGAGAACTTGATAGCTCGAAAAAAATGTGTGTGTTTTTGAATGGATTTTTCACACGTATTGGCCTTACAAAGTCTCCGTATGATGCCATGATATCACATAAGTTTGCATCGTATACCACTAGGGTGCGGTCATTTTTGTGATACGCAACTGACAGTGTTTTTAACTTTGTTTGGATCCTGTCACTTATACCGTAATACAGTATTTTTTTAAGAAATAAAAACATAATTGGAAAAGTTACCAATAAGCTTTTAAAGTAAACAACAAAACTAATCTATGAGAGTGATGTCCAACATAAAGAGTAGAGAACCAGAAGTTCACCTGCTTTACAATGTAGCAGGACCAACATAAAGAGTAGAGAACCAGAAGTTCACCTGCTGTACAATGTAGCAGGACCAACATAAAGAGTAGAGAACCAGAAGTTCACCAGTTCATATGCTGTACAATGTAGCAGGACCAACATAAAGAGTAGAGAACCAGAAGTTCACCTGCAGTACAATGTAGCAGAACCAACATAAAGAGTAGAGAATCAGAATTTCACCATTTCACCTGCTGTACAATGTAGCAGGGCCAACATAAAGAGTAGAGAACCAGAAGCTCACCAGTTCACCTGCTGTACAATGTAGCAGGGCCAACATAAAGAGTAGAGAACCAGAAGCTCACAAGTTCACCTGCTGTACAATGTAGCAGGAATTAACATGTTTTACATTGTAGCAAGAGTTCACGTGCTCTACCATGTAACAAGAGTTCACCTGCTCTACAATGTAGCAGCAATTCACGTCCTCTACAATGTAACAAGAGTTAACATGTTCTACTTTGTAATAGTTTAGGATATTTTGTTTTAATTTTAGTGGGAACTCGAAACTAGATTGTCTAGAATGGCTCACGTCTTAATGTCTAATACATCTCGTTATTGTCTTCTTAACACCGGTTTTTACAGTTTGTAGAAGAAACCTGTTTCTTCTTTATTTTAATTTGTGGAAAATTTACGGATCTTTTGTAAGAATTAAGTTCCCAGAAAATCAGTAACACAAAAACTAATTCTTGAAAATCGTTACTAGTAGGACTAACAGGTTAAACAAAGATTTGTATCCCCGTCATCGATCATAGTCGTCCTTACAGTTTTGGGGGCGCTATAATGTAACGGGCAATCCCACTATTCGTTGGTAAAAAAGTAGCCAAAGAGCTGATTAGTTGCCTTCCCTCTAGTTGTCACCGCCAAATTATATAGGGATGGCTAGCACAGATATTCCGCGAGTTAGTTTGCGCGAAATTCAAAACAAAACAAATAAACGAAACACTAACACAATATCCATGGACATGGCTGAAAGGAAATGAGTCCAAGTTGAGTTTAAGCTAAAGCGATTAAAATTAAATTATTGGCATGAAGAATAAAAGATCCGCATAGACCGTAGTTTGTCTTGGACATATTCAAAGTAGCAGAGCTAGAGTAACAATATTGAAACTCCAAGAACATATCTTAAGAACCTACTCCGAGTATCAGCTGACCAACACACTGTCAAGGAGGGAGGAAGAGGTCAAAAACGAACCTGACCCTCACAGATACACTATCGGATTTAAAAAATGGCCAGAGAAAGATGCCAACATAATACCTCACCTTGTGTGGACAGAGGAAGATGAAGGTGTCAACATAATACCTCACCTTGTGTTGACATAGGAAGATGAAGGTGTCAACATAATACCTCACCTTGTGTGGACAGAGGAAGATGAAGGTGTCAACATAATACCTCACCTTGTGTTGACAGAGAAAGATGGAGGTGTCAACATAATACCTTACCTTGTGTGCACAGAGGAAGATGAAGGTGTCAACATAATACCTCACCTGGTGTTGACGGAGGAAAGTAATCTTGTTATATGCAGGATGTCCGAAAAGTACGTTAATAAATAATTTAGTTAAAGTATCTACTGTAGAAATTGAAATCTTTACTCAATATAAACGCAATCCCTAACTATATCTTCTTTAGTTACTATACAGTCTTAAGACACAGTTTTTTTTCTGTTATTACATTTCATTAATTTTGAGAGCAGGGCGTGCCTTAATGGATAAAGTATTCGGACTGCGAATCCAAGAGTTTATCCATCGCAGCCATTTTCGCGAAAACATGCTCCACGCTTCGGATCCGTGAGACTTAATAAGAGTGAATGTCAAATCCTACTATTCGATCAGACAAGAGTAGTTCAAAAGTCAGCGGTGGGTGTTATTGTTTAGCTGCATTACTTCTATTCTACCAGTTTAAAATTAGAGACGGCTATGAGCAGGTAGCCTTTAATGTAGCTTTGGGTGAAAATTCCTAAACAAACAAACACTTCATTGCTACCCATTTAGCCTTAGAAACTTCGCCTGAGCTTTGGTAGAGTTGTCGCTGAATCATTAAACTCCGCCATCACCTCTCCAGGTGGCTCAGTGGTATAAAGGCTTACAACACTAAATACTGAGTTTCGATACCTACGGTAGGCAGAGCAAAGATAGCGAGCTGTGCAGTTTTGCGCTTAATAACAACAAAGAAACAAACATTCAAGTGAGGGCTTATAACTCTAAATATCGGGTTTCGATATCCGCGGTGCGCAGATCACAGTTAGCCCATTGTGTAGTTTTGCTCGTAACAGCAAAGAAACAAACATTCCACTTCGACTGTTGAACGAGGATACTGGTACTTCAACTCAAGAATCTGTTTACACGTGTATGTAATAAAATAAAATCATCGGGTGAAAGATCATTTCGCAAACACGATTTTGTAAATACCAGCACTCGATGCACGCTCACAACATTACGGAAATCGATAACAAGAAAAACGCTCTTCTAAGAAATGCCGGAAGACAAAATAGAACTCTTTAACTAGGTTATATATATATATATAAATTAGGTCACGATTTATCCAAAAAGTAGCTGATATCGTGCCAAAGTCATTTGAGATCAATTGACAACGTTTATTTTCACTCTGAAAGCGGTTTCCAAAGGTTCACTTTCCGAAAACGCTCGGTTCAGGTGTAGCCTAGTAGTTAGCGCTCTACGCCGTGACGGTGTGATCGTTTTGTTGTTAAGCGCAAAGCTACACAATTAACTGCCTATTTATATTCTACCCATCGCGGGTATCGAAACTCGACTTTTAGCTTTATGAGCTTTCAAACTTTCCACTAAGCCAACAGGGGACGCTAGGTTATGGATCTAAAGGTCGTCCATGATTCGCATCACTTACCTCCCCTCCCCCCCCCCCAAAAAAAAAAAATTCGCGCTTCGCACTTTGAGACAAGAGTTGTTCAAGAGCTGGCGGTGGATACTGTTGACTGGCTGCCTTCTCTCTAATCTATCATTACAAAATAAAGGACGTCCAGCACAGATAGCACTTTTGTGGCTTTGCGGAAATATACGAAATAAACCAATCGAAACCAATCACCTTACATTACTTTAACGTGATGTCTTACTATCATGAATTTCACTATGATATTGTTTTATTAAAAGGCTGACTTATCTCTGCGTGTGTTTTAAGATATAACTAATGAAGGTTTTAGTTTCGGTTTGAATGACATAACTGCCATGTAAAACCTTTATATCACGTTCTATATATAAACAATATTCGTTGTCGATTTAACAAATTACAAAAAATTGACGAAAAGCTTCCTCACTATAATGTAGATGGCGGGAGCATCACTCCTTCACTAGACGAATAACAAACATTTATCAGGAATGGCAAACAACTTTCAGACACTTTTTTATACATCTTGGGCTTTAAAACGTTGAGTATTAGCCGAATGAACGCTATTCAGAGTACCCGGGCGTGGGCGAGTAGTTGGAGTGCCCGGATAGAAAATCCAATAGTTCGCATCTTGTTGCTGCATAAAAACGCGAGTTGCAATATGGGGCCATAAGTGTGTTATTAGAGAGACGTTCAGTTCTCGCTAATAGATCATATATGGGAGGCCCAAGAACTGATGGCCTCCATCCCCCTTAAAACTAGGAACGGCTGGCACAGACAGCCCTTATGTTGGTTTTCGTGAATTTTCGAAACAACAAGGTAACGGACCAATCACACCTTGACCCTTCCGACACCTGGGTCATAATACTTCTGTTGCTTCACTTTTTAGTTTGAAGCTCACATGATCTATATTTTCCTTTTTTCGGGGGGGGGGGGCAAAGACAGTGCTTTGGATGTGTGTGCTTTATAAAGAGTTGTTTGACTTGCTAGACAAACGCTTTTATTTAACTAAAATAAATATGCTATTCGGATATAGTATTGGCGACTGTACGGATAACGAAAAATATTTGTTTAATTATCTTTGATTTAACACTTGTGAGAAACTTCTCGTCGTTACTTGCGTTTTTAAGAAACTGTGCCAAATTATTCGGTTTGATAATGATTCGTTCAAATATGTGCACGTTTGTTATTTGATAAATGTGCTTCAACATTTATTAATATTCGATTTCCTGTTCATTCAACCTGTCTCAAACTGTTTTTGTTTTGTTTTAGAATCTTTATGCAAATCTACGCAAGAGCTAGTTAATTTAGTCGTTCCTGGACTTGAATTGACTTAACTGGATGTGTCGTGGTATAAATAACCCTTTAAGGTACTTTCAGATATTAATAAGTTCTGGAATCTTTGGTTGTTGTTGTTGAGTGCAAAGCTACACAGTTACAGGTATCGGAACTTGAATTTTAGCGTCGTAAGCCCGCAGACTTACTGCTGAGCCACTGGAAGGGGGGGGGGGTCTAGAAAATGTATGTTAGAACAAACTATTGGCGTGCGAGTAAAGTTATGAAGAATGCCACATGTGAACTTCACGTGATGTGAACTTTATTTGTAAATAAGCTATTGACAGGCTTGTTAATTGGTGGCGACACCAAATGTGAACTTTACTTGTAAATAAGCTATTGACGGGCTTGTTAATTGGTGAGTCTACCAAACGTGGACTGTGCGTTATCATAAATAAACTTTTGACATGCTAGTAAATTGATGAGTCTGCCATATGTAAACATTATACATGTAAACTATTGATACGCTAGTAAAGCGGTGAGCATGCCAAATATAAATTTTACAAGAACATAAACTATTGACACGCTAGTCAAATAGTGAGTTTGCCAAATATAAACTTTACGTGGACATAAACTATTGACACGCTAGTAAAGGGGTGAGCGTGCCAAATATAAACTTTACGTGGACATAAACTATTGACACGCTAGTAAAGGGGTGAGTGTGCCAAATATAAACTTTACGTGGACATAAACTATTGACACGCTAATAAAGTGGTGAGCGTGCCAAATATAAACTTTATGTGAACATAAACTATTGACACGCTAATAAAGGGGTGAGCGTGCCAAATATAAACTTTACGTGAATATAAACTATTGACACGCTAGTCAAATAGTGAGTATGCCAAATATAAACTTTACGTGGACATAAACTATTGACACGCTAATAAAGTGGTGAGCGTGCCAAATATAAACTTTACGTGAATATAAACTATTGACACGCTAGTCAAATAGTGAGTAT
>NW_013673419.1:20081-29331 GCF_000517525.1 Limulus polyphemus
TAGTCTCTTTATTTCTTTTTTTTTTTTTTTTTTTTTTGCTAGGAATTTAATTTTCCCACTCACAATAAAAATAAAATCAGTGATAACAGCTACGGCTATCAGGCGTCTACTTAAACTACTTCTACTATCGATAGATGGCGCGACAATATGTTTAAATGAAGATCTTGTCGTAAGGTGAAAGATGTCCTGATAAAAATCAGGAAACACTTATATTTTAGCAATACCACTCAAAATATATTGTAGAATAATTCAGATGGCGATTTATGAGAATTATTCATTTACTTATAACGAAAACTTTCACGCTGTAACCCAGATTAATTTCGTTAAAATGTTTGATATTCATTAAGCAAATTTTCTTATGTAATTATCGCAATAACATTTAAAATCTGAAAACAGGAATGAACCAAAATTAATACTTGAAATATATATCGTTCTTGTAAGATTTGCTTTGCTTTCTAGGCTTCAAATTCACTTTTTATAAAATACATTTAAAAATTGTCAGCTGCAACTTCATAAAATATTAAGCCAAAAATCAAAAGTAATCTCTATTTGAAAACGGATAGTTTTATGTTTCTGTTTCAAAGTAACAACTAATGCTTTAGAATCAGATGAATGTTGTATGTGATGTTTATTATAAATTTTAGAAAACCTGCGAGAAACCATGAAAGGAATTTTGTTTGTATTAAATAAAATAGAAAAAAAACAACACTCAAAAATAAAACTAAAAGTTTTCAAACAGTCATTTTTATAGTGATTAATTTTTATAATCTTCTGAAATTTTAAGGGTAAGCTAACTTGGGGATATATCAAAATATATGTTTCTATAAAAAACAGTCAACTCTTATTTAAAATCAATTTAATTGAAATCATGATCACGAACAATACATTCCTTTCAAGTTATATAAAATAATATTTTTAACAATTAAATTTACACAAAGATTCTCAACAATGTTTTATCTAATAGTTTCATTTTGAGTTTACTTACTGTAATAAAATAATATTTTATCTAGTCAAGTTCGAGTAAATATTAAAGCTCTAAAAGCTGTCTGCAGGACAATAATATAATTCACTGTTATTTAATTTCAAATAATGGCTTTCTAAAATGCCACTGTATGTATGACAAATATGCCTGAAACCTAAAGTTCAAGCTAAAGTCTATAACTAGCACGTAAGGTATAGAACATTAAATACGTGTTTATCGAAATATATTACTTTATTCAGTGAATCTAATCTCCACTCCTCTGTAAGCCTAAAATCTTTCAAATAAACATTTTGTCATGAAAAGGTCTGATCAATCACCTGATAGTAAGGACATCCTGCTTAAAGATTTACTTTAAAAATATTCTTTTAATTCAGTATTAACCACACAATATGAGTGGAATAAAATTAACCTCTTGAGCTTTTAAAAACAATAATCTGTATATATTTCTTTCACACGAACAGATACAATTTGGAATATGCATAAACTAATATTCATCTGATCACACAAGAAACTTAAGGGTGACGTATTTAAAGTTGACGTAAATTGAAACCTGTGATAGTTTATAATCTTATTCAAGCAGAGAAAAAAAAAGTATTTTCATCACGGTATTTTCTAAGACATCGACCTTTATTAGTTCATCTTATCATTTAATAAAATCTGTGTTCAAGTAGTTTTTATTTTTATCGTTCATTTTACGCGTTTCGTGACATAATTAGATTAATTTCAAATGCTCCAGGAAACGGCGAATATTACTGACGGTTAAAATGACAGTTAAGAACGCGTCGAATAAATGCATCTCGTAGTATCGATCGGGCTCAGCTCATGCCTAAAAGGAAACTCTTTTGTGTCGTTCCATTAAGTACGTACAATTTTTACATACACTTTAAAATCGTGACGTCGTAATTTTATAAGCTCACGCACGGCTGGAACAAATTGAAAGTCCTGAATACCACAAGTAAACACACAAAACAGTTTAAGAAGTGGTTTAGATTGGGAAGATCCAGGCGCAAATATCCGGCAAAATAATTGTTGATTAACAATTGATGAAGCATTACCCTCAACAATTAATTTAGATTTTGTGTTAATCAAACAAGTTTGGGTGATTTGAAATGAACGAACACACGTTTTGTTGTTGTTGTTTATTTTGTATTTCTATCCTATGTTTAGTTTAATTGTACGAACACACGTTTTATTGTTGTTGTTGTTTATTTTGTATTTCCTTACAAATATCGTTTTACATGAACATATTATTTTGCTGAAAGTACTTTATTTTACTATTTTTAGTTATTATAGGCTGATGTGATATTTTTACTGCACGGTTTTCACCTTAGGTGTTCGTAGGGAACAACGTTTCTGGTTCTGTAATACGGTTTTGTTTAGAACCTATCTAAAATTATGATGGCGTAACATAATATTTTTTTCAACTTTTGTATGTCCGACTTTATCTTTAAGTTTTACTATCTAAAAAAGTCTAAGATAGTGAATAAAGAGGTCTATGAAAGCAGCAGTTTCACGAGCGCAAAACTGTGAGAGGGAGATATGGGTATAAATATGCCTCCCAGTGGCACAGCGGTATGTCTGCGGACTTACAACGCTAGAAACCGAGTACCGATACCCGCGGTGGGCAGCAGAGCACAGATAGCCCATTGTGTATCTTCGTGCTTAAACTGCAAATAAACAGTATATATATATATATATGAATGTTAATTTAATACAATAATAGTAACAATACCCATACATAGAGGGCATTCTTTACTGTGATGTTATAACTGCGACGAATAAAATTTTATAATAAAGAGAATTTTGTTTGAAGTTAAGCACAAAGCTACACAATGGACTATCTGTGTTCTGCCCAACACAGGTATCGAAACCCGGTTTCTAGCGTTGTAAGTCCACAACCATACCACTGAAGAAACTTTTAATATTTTTAATTATTTATCATCCACGTCAAATAAGGATGACATGGACCGGAGTTGAACATGTTCTTATTATGCTCTACGATTCTACTTGTAATGAAGAAATGAAAGCATTTAATCAAATTTAACTTTTCTGTTTAGAACTAACAATATAAATATACACATGTCTATATGACTATAACAACAAATAAAACAAAGTGTTTAGAGTGGGGGTGGAGGTAGGTAATACAACCTTAGTACATCTCATAAAAATATTAAATTAGTTGTGTTGGTTAAAAAATATAACCATTGGGCTAGGTTTACATAATCATTCGAATACCACCAACTTATCTAGGCTACTGGTAACTGATATAACTGGAAACTGGAGTTCTCAATTGATTGTATTTGTTGGGAGGTGATATAACTGGAAACTGGAGTTCTCAATTGATTGTGGTGTGGTATTTTTTGGGAGGTGATATAACTGGAAACTGGAGTTCTCAATTGATTGTGGTGTGGTATTTGTTGGGAGGTGATATAACTGGAAACTGAAGTTCTCAATTGATTGTGGTGTGGTATTTGTTGGGAGGTGATATAACTGGAAACTGAAGTTCTCAGCTGTTCATAGCATAAGCCTTGTTATCTTAGTTTCGCTAAAACTGCAATGACCTATTCCATTTATTTGAATATCGTCAACAGCAAGAATATCCACCTGATGAAATAATGCATTCTAATCATTATATTGAATATGATTTGAATTTAAACATTATGCTTAATTAGTTATGCTCATTACAAGGTATATGTTTTTAGATCTGATATATGTAGGTAGCCTGCTTTGATCAGAAATTAATATTAAATATTGTTGTGGGGGATCTGTTGTAATATCTTCAAAACGTCGGAATTTGTTTTCTTCACTGAATCACCCTGGCTGTATTTACAAAGTAAGACTATTCATATGCAGGATTCCAGGAAAATACTGGAAGATCGTGTCAGACTTCGTTCTTTTTTCCTACAAATTTAAAGTGCAAACATGAAATATCTTCTACACTGTCAGAAACAATGGTATCGATGAAATGAATTTCTAGATATTGAAATTAAATACAGTCTTAGCATGCAGGCATACGTGTTTTCTACCCCTCTATTTAGTCTAAAATTTAAAACAAGAACTACAAAATATTAGTCAAAGAATGAACTAGCCATGTTCTTGTTGCCCAGCTACCTATTGAACTGGGTCGTTCCCATAGGATATCACATGCAACTACTCGTGGGAAATATTTCTGTAAAGGAGAACATACTATGTGAAAATAAACGTTGATCTTTTTATTCAACCTCCCTTATGTTTCGATAAGAATGAAAAACAGTGACACGCTCTGGGAAAAATAATATTATTGTTCTGTATATATAATGCCATGTTTCCTCAGTCCGGAAAACAGTTTTTTTTTTAACATTTCATCACAGAGATAAAGAGAAACAAACTTCTCCCAAAACTCTAGTAAAGGCGACGACCACACTCGTCAGGTTGCTTATTTTGGATAAAGATGGTTTCACATTGTTACACACTGCTCATTCTCTTTCGTTATTCACAAATCAGTCATAGTCAGAGAATACAGTTTAACTCTGCCTAACATATCCTATCGAGCCTCTGGTTATTCCGCGGGTCCTACCCGATTACTTTTAGGATAAATTAGTGCACCTGAGAATACCAAACAGCCAATCCCACGAGCTTGTACTATTCCAGTGAAGACTAACACCGATAATAATGCTTTTGACGGGTTTAGAAATCTTAAATATTAAAGTTTAAATTACATAAAATAAACAATCCTCAGTAGAGAGTTTAAACATTCTATTTTTTTGCAAACACTCTCACCACATTCAGTTTCAACTTCTTCCAAAGTGGTATTTAAATTGCTTGTCACAGTAGAAATTTTATACATTGTACAACTCAATATTATAGAAAGTTTTACTATTAAATATTAATGTAATTTTATAATGGCAAAGAATTAAGAGGAAATAACATGACTACCTTACCCTGAAAAAGAACTTCCAACGAATAAACAATTGTTTTGATCCATGCAATCAATCACTTCCATATCTTCCTTGGACAGATTGAAATTAAATATCTAAAAATAGATAAAAAAATGTTTCATGGGCTTTTTCATGCACAATCATCTGAAGTGTAGTTAAACCTAATAAAACAATTACATTCAAAAACAAAAACCACATACAATAATGTTCTAAAAATGACGATCTTGTTTTTTTTACATAGCTTGGAAGCAACTTTTTTTTTACAGAAAAAAGTGTGAGGTATTGAAAACCTTATTTACATAAAGAAGTTAACCTATTGAAGACCTTATTAACAGAAAGAAATTAACCTATTGAAAACCTTATTTACATAAAGAAGTTAACCTATTGAAGACCTTATTAATAGAAAGAAAATTAGGAGATGATGGCTACTCAAGTCCACGACGTTTCACCTTTAAAATTATCATTCACCATCTTCAGTTGGCCCGGCATGGCCAGGTGGTTAGGGCGCTCGACTCGCAATATGAGGGTCGCGGGTTCGAATCTCCGTCACATGCTCGCCCTTTCAGCCGTGGTGGCGTTATAATGTGACGGTGAATTCCACTATTCGTTGGTAAAAGAGTAGCCTAAGAGTTGGCGGTGGGTGGTGATGACTAGCTGCCTTCCCTCTAGTCTTACACTGCTAAATTAGGGATAGCTAGCGCAGATAACCATCTTCAGACAGTTGTAGAACGATGTTTTCGTAAGGAGTAGTGATAAGAATAAAGTCCATTTATTACTACTATGATGTTCTATTCACTATTAGTTCTTTTTAACATAGTTTATTGTACTACATCAATTTGCAATATCCACATTTTCAGTTATTTTTAAAATACATTATTGCATTATATCAATTCACGATCTCCATATTGTTAGTTATCTTTAACATATTTTATCGTTCTACAATAATTCGCGATCCCCACATTTTTAATTATTCATAACACTAGTGTACAGCCCGACAAATATGACGAATGTTAAGAAAACTCTATAAAAATTGCTATAAATTAACTAACAACAATTTTATTCACATTAAAAATCACATTTTTGTTTCATAATATTTCTTTATACACAACATTGACAATGTTTACAGGTTATTTCTAATGTTAAAAAGCGTCCTAAGAGAAATTGGAAAAATTTTCAGCATTGTAGTTAATGCTGCAAATACATTTTTTAACGTCTTTAGATTCCTGTTTTCTATTCATATTGTAACTTTTCACGTGTTGTAACAAAGTATGTAAATATTAAAGAAATGTTAATTTCTTTAATTGCGTAATTTAAATACTAAGCGATCACACTTATACACATGTAACTAAACATTATTTTACTCTAACGTTAGTAATAGTAGGTCTATTTGTAGTCTACTTTAAGCATTAGGCCTAATACATATACGTAACGTAAGGCTTAGCTGAAACACTACTTCTTTGAAATCCTAAGTAACTTTCACTTTGCTTTTGTCTACAACTCAATGTCAAGAAACTTAGATGTTCATTAAACAAATGAAAATGTGAGGTGCAATAAGAGGGCCTAAAATACTACTTGTTTTGTAAGTAAGCCTAAAGTAAAGACGTGTTGTGTAATAACTTAACACTAGGTCCAACTTCCAAGTGCATAGAACTTCTCAAAGAAAAATATCAATTCTAAATCTAAATCATTTCTAAGTTAAACTATTTTGATGTTATATCACAGAAGTTATATGAAAAATAAAGAATAAAACAACCCTTTCTAACAAATCAATATGTATGCAAAATAAACGCCATAGATGGCCTAACAACAATATCAGTTGTTATTTTGTTGCTAAGCAACGATATAAATTATAAACCATTACCAAAAGAGGAGCGTGACACGAAGACAGCAACTGTTTATTATATATATTAACTAGTGTATAGCCCATCAAAAAAGACGAGTGTTAAGAAAACTCTGTAAAGATTGCTATAAATTAACTAACAACAATTTTAGTCACATTACAAATCACAATTGCATAATTTAAATACTAAGCATTCACACATATAACTAAATATTATGTGACTCTAACGTCAGTAATAGTAGGTCTATTTGTAGTCTAATTTAAACATAAGGCCTATTAATAAACTTAACGTAAGGCTTAGGTGAAACACTACTTCAAATCCTTGGTAACTTTTATTTTGTTTTCAACTACAGCTCAATGTAAAAAAACTTAGATGTTCATTAAACAACTGAAAAATTATAAGTGCGAAAAGAGAACCTAAAGTACTATTTATTTTGTAATTAAGTTTAAAGTAAAGACGTAGTGTGCGATAACTTACCCTACGCCCAAGTGCATAAAGTTCTCGTGAAAGAAAAAATATTAATTCTAATTACCAAAAAAGGAGCGTGACACGAAGACAGAAACTGCTTATTATACATATTAATACTTTATTGTATTACAATAATTCACAATCTCCGTGTTGTTAGTCATATTTAACTTTAATATGCTGTTACGTATCTGCTTGTTTGTTAATTTCCCGTAGAAATTCTTTCCGAGAAACTTCAGCGATACAAGTCCTTTCTTAATTAAAACTAGTTTATTCTTTCTCGATACAACTTTACAATACATAGAATTTCCACAGTCAATACGTTTGCAATCTCGAAAACAAAACACACACTTTATATTACCGTCACTACCGCTCGCTTGACTCAATTATCTGTCTCTATATCTCTCCATCTGCAATTATTTGCCGGGCTTATATACAAAAAAAGAGGGCGCCTAGAACAGACTAGAGTTGCCAGGAAAAGTCAAGATCTTTCGAGAATCTCATGACGTGTTACCAGCGTCACATGACTTCCGCTGTCTTAACAATACTTTATTGAACTACAATTCACGATCTCACCTTGTTAATTATTTATAACATACTTTATTGTACTACAACAATTCGCGACCTCCGCATTCTCAGTTATTTTTATAATGCTCTGTTGAAATAAAACAATTCGCGACTTCTACATTCTCATTTATTTTCAACATACTTTATTGTACTACCAAAGTTTGCAATTTTAGATTCGTTAATTACTTGTAACATACATTGTACTATGAAAATTCGTGATCTTTACCCTAATCAGTTCCCAAATTAGTGTTTTACCTTCAAAGACCTTTTTCATTTTAAAAGATACCTTAAAAATGTGATAGTTCAAAACATAAAAATATGAAATGTTTCCATCTAAAATAAAAAAGCGATAAAATTAAAAGATACTTCCTGTTACAAGCAATAAAGATAAGATATACTTCCGATTATAAACAATAAAAATAAGCAATATTTCTTGTTAAAAGTAACAAAAATAAGATTTACTTTCGATTATAAGGACTAAAATAAGAAATACTTCCGTTTCGAAAACTTAATTATAAAAGCTTCTTACAATTCAAAGAAATATAAAAGAGATATTATAGGTTTAAAATATTATATTTGAAAGCAATTTTCGATTTCAAATTTTAAACACTAATCAAATAGACATAATAGTCAAATTAATCAAATTCCTTACAACTTTGATTTTTAGTCCTAGCTTCTAGTAATTTCATTGAAATTCACATTATGATTACGTTTAGAAAATTGTAGATTTATCTAATTGTTTTATGGATTCAACAGAATGATTAGACTGAGAGAATAATTATGTCACTAATTCAAATATTTGTAAACAGCTTATACTTGTGGTAAGTGTCAGTTATCTGGCTCAATGATAAGTCTGAGGGCTTATAATGCTAAAAATCGATTTCGATACCTGCTGTGATCAGAGCACAGATAACCTACTGTGTAGCTTTGCGCTAATCAACAACGAAACTAAACAGTTTAACAGCATCCTATTTTCCATGTCAAAATACAGAGCTTTCACTTTTCGTTGGATGTTATCATCACGAACCACGATAGTAATTCATAATAGGGATCGTAAGGAATTGCACAAAACCTAATAGAACGTTCGGGCAAAAAAAAAACACCTTAAAAAGTAAACATTCAGTTGTAACAACAACTTAAAATCATTACTACTCATTATTAAGGTTGCACACTTATAAAAATGTACAAAAACACGCATCTTAGACTTAAAAGAAAAAGAAAATCCGTTCAAAACTGCCTGTTTGTAATTCTTCTTTTGTTTGTTTATTTTCAGTTAAGCACAAAGCTACACAATGGGCTATCTGTGCTCTGCCCACCACAGGTATCGAAACCTATTTTCTAGCGTTATAATTCTTCTTATTATTATTATTCTCTTGCCAGCCTACAGCAGAAATGGTTCGGTATATTGCACCCAAACCTTTTATAGAATACTAAATAAGGTACTGGGAAAGTCATAGGTGCATTGAAAAGTCGATTTG
>NW_013673419.1:30314-34667 GCF_000517525.1 Limulus polyphemus
TTTTTCCACTAACTTAATTCACGAGATCAAACTGTGTTAAAGAAAAGTGCCAAGTGTTTTTCTAGAACTCGCGTTGCAAAGTGAATATATGTGTCTACTTTTTTTTTTACAGAACCTGATTTTGTTCATACGATCTTGTATAAGCTGTATAATCAGAAGTCAACATGTCCATGAGGCCTACTCCTAGACAAAAAAAAAGTTCATATTTGTTTATTTTTTCTGTTGAAGTAATATATTAAGGAAAGCTTTTTACTTTAATATGCAAAATATTAACAGATATAGTACATATTTAATAAGTTAGAGGGCGTTTTAGTCTATCAAATTGACTGATAAAGACCAAAAGAACAACGGACTGCTACTTTTCATAAACTTAAGCTAGCGAGTGTTAAGTAAAAGTACAGTGTTTTGAGATAAAAGCGAACTCTATGTGGGAATGTTCTTCATGCTTTGCCCAGGAATCGTTACTTTGTTTTGTTATTCACTCACACTACATAATCATAATGGGAAAAATATGTTTGTAGAAGGTAAGTTTACAACTTACAACGCTAAAATCCGGGGTTCGATTCCTTGCAGTAGACACAGAAGATAGACCAGTGTGGCTTTGCTCTAGAGCAAACAAACACGCAAAGCTACTCGAGGGCTATCTGCGCTAGCCGTCCTTAATTTTTCAATGACAGACCAGAAGTGTCTACCCACCGTCAACTCTTTACGAATGAATAGTGGGATTGACTGTCACATTGTAACTCCCCCACAGCTGAAAGGGCGAGTTGTTCAGTGAACGGATTCAATCCCGTGACTTGCAGATTGCAAGTCGAGCGTCCTAAACATCTTCAATCGTGCCAGAAAAAGCAGTCGTATCCTTCGCATTAATGGGTTAGTGTTAAAAATATTAATTTTTGTTACTAGGTTTTTTATCTTTTATTTTAATTCGGCCTGGATTTGTAATTTTAAAAAATTAAACAAAAAGTGGTACGCGAGCCTGAAACGTCTGAGAACCACCGGTCTAGAATATTCTAGCAAACGTCACGAAATTCTAATAACTTCGATGAACACCGAGAAGTGAGACAATCTAGCAAGTACTTGATCTTAACGTGATGCACCCTCTAGCTAACGTCTAAATTAAAACATTGGAAATATAGCTCACAATGATATCGCGTCTTTGCTGATAATCGATAGGTATAACTAACCGGAAATGAGCACTCTAAGAAAAAAAAACTGTTCTTTTGCGCCTCTGATTTAATTGTTTTTCTTTTTTTTTCGTTCCCACTCAAATAATTGTACAGCTTTGGTTTGAAATACAGTAAATATTATCAATACAGTTATGATAAAGACAGTTTGACGGGGTTAGTAATTTTAGGCTTAAGTCTACATGTTCACGACAGTTCGATGGGGTCGGTAATTATAGGATTAAGTTCACATCTTTACGACAGTTCGACGGGGCGGTAATTCTAAGATTAAGTCTGCATGTTCAAGAAACTTAAATGAACTTTCTTAATAAACCATTTGTTACACACCATTATATAACACGTGCACCATTTTGATGCCCATCTTTAAAAGGTCGAGTTTGTTAAATTAATGTATTTTTATGGTGAAGAAGACAGCTAACTCACTTACAGTTGTTATTCTTATAAATAAATAAGAAATAAGTCATTTTCATACAAAGATCACACAGAAACTTTCAACTTTCAAAGAC
The DNA here is from genome assembly GCF_000517525.1 of Limulus polyphemus. Taxonomy (NCBI): domain Eukaryota; kingdom Metazoa; phylum Arthropoda; class Merostomata; order Xiphosura; family Limulidae; genus Limulus; species Limulus polyphemus. The sequence continues at coordinate 32,008 of NW_013673419.1, forward strand.
GTTCCGAAACCTAATAATAGGTGGGCTTCATATTGCCCCCCAGCGGCTCAGTTGTAAGCCTAATGGCTTATAACGCTAAAAACCGGGTTTCGATACCTGTGATGGGCACAGTTAGTCCATTATGAAGCTTTGTGTTTAAAAATAAACAAACAAACAAGATTCATATTTAGTTCAGAAGAATAATTAACACCAATGTTACACATTCTCTAACTCCTTTGTAAATATGGTTCACTGTGGTAGGTGAAAAAAAAGTAGCTCAAACTACTGTACATATGACATCAGCAGTGACCTACAAAGAATTGATAAGATTAAGAATGTTGGGTTATATTAGTATAGCAGATATTTAAAAAAAAATCTAATCTGCTATTTGTGTCTTGCGGCCTCCTTCGTTCTTTAAGAAGTTAGGTATTCAGTTGAGTTTCCTGTGTCAAAAACAAAATTCTAACTCGATTGACACAAAGCACACGTACTACCTTATTAGAAAAAAAATAATAATAAAACCCAAACCACTGACAATCTTTCAAAAGTCTTTATGTTTGGTTCCACCTGCTGTGTTAGTCGGATTGTTCATAATAATCTAAGTTCGGCGGAAGTGGATTCGAAATTTGGAATTGCTGCATGCTTAGAAAGTTTACTAAACACAAAGAAATGGAAGAAAGAACAAGAGGAGAATGAAGAAAATGAATAATTTTCTTTCAAATCTTTAGCAAAAGGGAAAAGCAATCGATTTTCGCCAACATACAAAGGTATCGAAACATGACCGTTAAGGTTGGGAAGGACAGATATAAAATGACCAAGAAAGTCCTTTGTTCTGAAAACGTCGTTTTGGAAACTTTGTTCTAGTTCGTTCTGCCCACCTGCTTGTTTCTGACCACACCGTTTTAATATAACTGATTTCCGTGCATCTGGTTTAACGGTTCGCAAAATAGTTTCTGTTTTGTAATTCTAAGAACCTATGAGTGAAAGCAGTGGAAAGTTGTCAATCATACTACGTCATATGCAGTATCAACAACGCCTTCTGAAGAACATCAAGGCTCATCAGGCCAAGTGAGATACGAGAGATATAACAGGCGCATATGTAAACGACTGATATGGTGTGAACCAGATTAAGCAAATGAATTGTAATTATTATCAATTTATTTAAGTATTTTATTAGTCAGATATTTAGGCCAATAATTAATAACAAAACATTATTTATCTCATTTGTAATTTTAATATTTTATTTATTTATTTATTTAAATTATCATTTTAATTAAGTTTAACCGCACAATAAAATCAAATTTGTTTTGTTGTTTCATAACAACAGCTCATTTTTAAATATTATCCATGGAACTCAATCAACTTTATTTGAAAAAAAAAACGAATGAAAAGAGTGCGAACTCTTTTGTAAATAATTCGTTTTCATTACATCCAATTATTTACACAAATACCATTTTCGAAACGTGCTACAAAACGAAATGATAAATTATTAAACCGACTGTTTCTTTATCACACGAGCCTAATACTAAATATTGAAAAGGAGTGGGCGCCAATACGATATTAATTAAGCCTATTCACGTCTTTTAACAAAAGAGAACCTTATAATGAACATAAAAATTATATATTGATAGAAATGTGAAAAACAAAACTCGAAACTGGGTCTAATTACTTGTTGGTTCAATATTACGGTAACAGAAAACAATATCTGCAAACGTATTTCTGAGGCGCGAAATAGGTTAGTATGATTAATACTTGTTTTACACTCGGTTCCTTTCCACTTACGTTTATCGTTACAAAAACACACTGCAGTAATAAACATACTAGGAAAACGCTCATTATAAGTGAGTTTATAGTAAGACCTATTTTTATGCGAAGCTTTTGGGTATTTTCACTTCCAGTAAAATAAATTAATGATACTATTTGTACCTTAAGATAAAACGGTTTATTGCAGAACTAAACATCCTTCTAACGGATTGGTACTAAAATAAACACCCTTCTAACCCAACAGATAGAGCAGTGAATGTGCTGAAATAAACACCATTCCAACCAAACAAATAAATCAGTCAGAAGGTGCTGAACTAAACACCCTTCTAAGCCAAAAATAAAGCAGTCAAAAGATGCCGAACTAAACACCCTTCTAAGCCAAAAATAAAGCAGTCAAAAGATGCCGAACTAAACACCCTTCCAACCTAACAAATAATTCAATCAGAACGTGCTGAAATAAACACCCTTCCAAATTAAAAATTAATTCTGTCAGAACGTCCTGAAATAAACACCCTTCTAACCCAACAAATAAAGCAGTTAGAATGTATTGAACAATTACCTTTCTAACCCAACAAGTATAGCAGTCAGAATATAGCAAGTTAAACATCCTTCTAACCTAACAAATAATTCAGTATGAAGCTGCTAACAAAACACCCTTCTAACCCAACAAGTAAAGCAGTCAGAATGTAATGAACAATCACCCTTCTAACCCAACAAACAAACCAATCAGAAGGTGCTGAGCTAAACACCCTTCTAACCTAAATAATATACCAGACAGAATGTACTAACTTAAACATCGTTCAAACCTAACAAATAATTCAGTGAGAAGGTGCTAACAAAATACCTTTCTAACCCAACAAATAAAGCAGACAGAATGTATTGAACAATCCCCTTTCTAACCCAACAAATAAAGCAGA
>NW_013673420.1:0-13345 GCF_000517525.1 Limulus polyphemus
ATATATATATATATATATATATTATTTTTTATAATATTAATTATCACAATACAGAAGTTACAATGATGTGGTGCATGTCCACTTGTAATACCGTATCCGATTATATAAAACTGACGTTTAGTTTTTACAAAATGACCTGTCTTGGCTGTGTTTTAGTGGACTAGCATTTTGTAAAATACAATCACATTGAAGTTATTATACATTATATATATGTATATACATTAATACTATTTACAAATAAGTTCTTAAGTTTAGTTTTTGTAAAACATAGAACAGTAAATAAAGAAGTAAAGCAATTATCTCTTCTAGTTACGACCTTTATACTTGTTTGCTGCTTGTCGTAGGTTGCTAGGCCTTATGAAATTTCCCACGTGGAGGATGTGAAAATAATTTTTTTTTCAGGTTGTTATATACATTTTAAATAACCAAGAAAATAATAAACGACATTGATACCATAGAATTCCATTATAATTTATTAAGCATAATAACTAAGCTGTAGTTGTGTCTAAAAATATATGAAAATTTTGAGCTCACTAAAGACTTACTCTATCACTTGAAATCTTGTGTGAAAAGAATGAGATTAACAAAATAACATGTCAAAACGGTTGAGAAAACCACTAGGGGGACATTCTGAGCTTTCGATTGGTTATTCATGTCATATATAGAAGTAAGTGCATATAAGGGACCATTTCCAAAAATGAAAAGAGGTGGGTGGGGGGCCACTGCGTTTGATTCAGTACTGGAGCGATATCTTAGCAAATAGAAAAGATAAGAGGTTCTTATTTTATATTCTAGCTTGCCAATATCGGTAGAGCGAGTTCTTAATTCAAACGAAGCTATAGACTTTGTATTTTGACATCACAAACATCTGATTTGAACCAGTGCTGCATTCAACATACCACATGACACAAAAATCTATGTTTAAGTGTTTTTTTAATATTTACTTTTAAATTAAGAAATTAACTAATGCATAATACTAAAATTTGAATTATAATCTACAATTTGATACCAAATTTATTGACATAAATACATAAAATAGTAGTTCAATAAAATTTTGAATGCAAATCAATAAATGAAATGACATGGCCTTTGACACATGACCTGTTTTGATAGGGTTCTGTTTCTCAAAATATAACATTTTAATCCTGTTGACTAGTATTTTAATAAAAGCATGATCCATCGTGATAGGGTTAATTATAAGATTGTTTCTCAAAATATAACATTTTAATTATGTTGATTAGTATTTTAATAAAAGTATGATGATTTACTTAAATTATAAACACTTTACTACATATAATTAGCACACAGTTTTTATTTGATCTTTGTGTATGTTGATATATTTTGTGCATAAAGATTTCATACATAAATATGTGCTGCAAAAAAAATCCTCATTAGAATAAAGCTACTACCAAGTAAAACTATAATAAGAATAATGAGTTTTAATGTGAGACTGAGTTAGCTTTTAGGATGTTGCATGGCTTTAGTAAGAAGAAAGTTCTTTATTTTCTGTACAGATGATACAAATTGAGAGAGAGTTAACCAAAGTAGCAGAAACCATTTCAGCTCTGGAGTCGATGGACTGATGTTACAAATGAGTAATTTGTTCCAAGATTTTATAGTACTAGCTATAAAATATATTTCTTGCTTTGCACTTTATAGTTGAAATATTGTTATGATTGAAAATACTGTGCTGTAAAATTCTCAATACTTTTTTAATGAACTCTAATTTCTTATATTTATTTTGCACATTTAAGACTTCTAGGTGAAGAAAAGTTGTATGGTTTAAGTAATTAAAAATGCAAATCCATCTTTAATTACCTTCGTTTTTGTTGTTTTTATTTTTTGCAAAATTATTTATTTAAGAAATACTACAAGTATGCTCTGAAGGTTCTGGTTGTAATTATTAGGATCTTTCTTCCTTTTAAACTTTTGGGTCTGAGCTGCAATGAATGGAAATGTGAAAAACTAAAATTTTAGTCTTAATATAAACAAATAGTATAGCATTGAAATTTGTGCAATTTCAGCTTTGTCAAACATTAAATAATTTAGCATTCTTTAGCTTCAAATAATTTGTTTTTAAGTAAGACATCTTTTTATTTCATTTTTGCAAGTTCTATCAAGTTCCTGTCCTTGTGGTTTCAGTTGGAGGATTAAACTGACATAAGCCGAAAAACTAAGTAATATGTAATAATTGAAAAATGGGAAAATTATGAATTGTAACATAAAAGTAATCAAATGATGAATTCGCCCCTGAAGAAGAAAGGTCCACCTTTCAAAAGTGCACAGGTTATAGGGTTTTTATCATTTTGTATCTAGACTTATTGAACCTGCATGTTTTTCTGACATCATGAATAGAAATAGCCAAGATTTTTCTGTAGTCTTCTTTCTCTCTCCCTTGTTTTAATCTGTCTCATGCATATTATATATACAATGAAGTTAGATCCATGTCAATTTCTGAGGCATATAAATGAAATAATGCTGCTTTGAATAGATTATTTATTGGAATATGCAGTCACTTTATGTAGGATGCCAGAGAAGGTTGAAACTGAAGGAGACCTTTATTTGCTACTTTTTTTAACTTTTTTTTTTCTGTAGTTATCGTATTTTATGTTTTTTCTTTGACTTTTGAATTTGGACTTTTTATTGTCAGTAATGTTTTGTGTCCACATCTTACAAATACATTATAGATTGTTTGTCTTGATGTAAGGCTGAGATTTAATGGTAGTTTCATTTTGATATTACTTTCTAATTATAAGTATTATTTCATTACAAGTTACAGTAAGAAAGAATATTTTTAAAACAGGTATGAAGTTTTGATCCTTGGGTCATTCTTAAATACACAAGTTTTAATGGTAAAGGTTTTAGTTTTTAAATAAATGTTCAACAATGTAACAACTTATTTTTATTTTAGAATTGATAGTAGTTACTTATGTATTTGCATATTGACAAATTATTTATGGCAAAACAGAAAAAATAAACAAAAATTGATAAATAAGTTTGGAAATGTAGTGCAAAATATTTGCATAAGATTAGGGAGGTCTGGGGAAATAATGATGAAAGACATATAGATGTGCCTGGGTATTTGTTAATTGTGAGATTATTTGATTTTATTTATAAGGCTTTTTGAATTTTCTTCTGTTAATTTCAGGTTATGTTTTAGTGTGGTGACATTCTGTTAAAAATTGTGGTTGTTTTTTTTCATATGTTCATGGACTTGGGAAGAGGTTTTTTGGAGTTCTTTTAATCTGATGTTCATGTTATATCCTGTTTTGCTAATGTAATGGGCTGGGCAGTTTTTACAGTTTATTTTATAAATATTTCCTGGTGGAATGCATTTGTTTTATAATTTTCTTAACTTGTTTAATTTTCATTCCAGAGGTAAATACGAATATAATCATTGTGTTATGGTTATATTTATGTGCTAGTTTTTTCCAATTATCTGATAAAGGTGTGCTAATATTTTCAGTATATAGGATAATGCAAGTGATTAGGTTTCCTTTGTTTTGGGGAGTGTTTCTAGAGATTTTGTTTTGTCTGTGTTTTTTTAATTCTTTAATAGTTTGTGTAATTGAGGTAGTAAGGAATTGGTTTATGTTAGTAAAGCAATGAGTTATGTGTGTAAGTTCATCAGTGTTTTCTGTAGTGCATATTAGTGTATGCTAAGATTTAAGAGGCTTTTTAGAGTGCCTAGCTTCTGGTAGATTACTTGGTTAGAAAACCAGTTTAAGTAATTTCTGCTTTTTTTTCTATGAATTTTAGTAGTGAATCCTAGGGAGGGTTCATGTTATATTTCCGTTAAGAATTTATTGTATAATTATTTTCATTTTCAATTGTATGTTTTTTTGTGGAGGCTGTTTGTGTTTTGAAGGAATTTTGTTTGTTCATCTTGACAATGAAGCTGCAAAAAATGTAATCTATATATCTAAGCCAAAATGCAGGCTTATATAAATAAGTGACTATGGCATTTCTGTGTGAGGTAAGAAAAGAGTGGGCAAGAGTACCTGATAATGGATTTCCCATGGCAAGTCCATATAACTGAATGAAGTATGATTCTCTGTATTCAAAGCAAATAAATATGGTTACTTGTAACAGTCTGATTAGGTGTTTTTGTTTTGTGTTGATACTCTTTTTGGGTCCTTGTGAAATAATTTCTGCAGTAATCTGTATTACCTCATGAATAGGTTTATGACATCAAAGCTTGACATAATGATGCTACTGTGTAAAATACGGAAGTCGTGTAGGAAGTGTGAAGTGTTTTTTAATAAGGTTCTTATTTTGGAAACATAAGGTTCCAAAATTCAGTTGAAGTATTTACTTAAGTTATAGTTTAAAGAGTTATAAGAATACATAATTGGGCATAAGTTTATTGGGTTTTTATGGACTTTTTATTAACTGTAGATTTTTGGTGTCCTTGGTTGGTTTGTATGTAAAAAATTGCAAAATTTAGAAGTAGTGGTTTTTCTTTTGATAGTATTTTGAGTAGATTGCTCAATTTTGTGTTGTATATTGGGTTACAGTTAAAATTGGACTGAGCACGGTTATACATATCATTCAATATATTTGTCATTAAAGAATCATACTATTATGTTGGTAGAATTATGATAGATTTTCCTTTAGATGATAACGTCTTTATTATTTCTAACAAGTTTTAGGCCTTTTCTTTCTACTGATGTCAAATTTTGTTTTCTAGCTTTCTTATTTAGTATTTTCAAAGTTTCTAGTTTAAATCTCAGTAAAGCAAAAAGATTAAAAGCCATATAAATTCAAATTATGTCTTAGCAATATCTATACTATAAATGTGTAAAATGTTAAACTCAAGAGATCACCAAACATGCTCACCCTTTCACCCATGGAGGCATTATAATGTGACAGTCAATCCCACTATTCATTGGTAAAAGAGTAGCCCAAGAGTTGGTGGTGGGTGGTGATGACTGATTGCCTTCCCACTGGTCTTGCACTGCTAAATTAGGGATGGCTAGTGCAGATAGCCCTTGTGTAGCTTTGTGCGAAATTCAAAACAAAACTCAAGAGATCATATAGGGGTAGAAAGAATATATAAAATAGATAATTAAGAGCAAAGAATTGTCACATGATAGAAAAATGAAGATTGAGAATTTATTTAAATACTTTCTTTGAAAATAAGAAATCAGAACACAACTAGTAAAAAATTTGAATTATGAACTACATTTTAATGACATGTTTATTGATATTCCTTGATAATAAAATAGTTATGAGACAATACCACACTTCTACACACACAGTAAGCTATCTTTCCTGTGCATCTGCCTTAGAAATTTGCATATCACTAGCCTTGAAGCCACTCCCACCTAATCTCACATGATCTAATATGAATTGTGCTATTGCATGATGACAATCCATTATGGGGTTTGCTTTTGGTTGGTTACGTCCTTCTTTGGTACATACATTTACCACCCTTCACAACTCCAAGCTACCTCCTTTATGATTCACTATTCCTCATCCTTTGGCTCTTTAAGTCTATTTTCTCAGCCTGGCCTGGTCTCCCCTTTTTCTATATACCCATTTCTCTACTTGTCTACTCCCCATGGCCTTCATCTTCACACAGTACTTTCCTTCTCAAGTCCTATTGTTGGTGCCTCTTGGCATAGCTTAGCCTTCATTCATTGGTGTTTGGACCCCCCCCCCTCCTTTCATCAGTTTTCCTTCTCTCTCTTGCTTCACATTCATGCATCCCTTCATCAAAAGTTGTCTTCCCTCCTCCTTGTCCATGGAATTTGCCAAATCTTTCACATGTTGTGGTTAACTTTCTGCTTTTGTTTCACTCCTCTTGTTGTCTTTTTGCTGCCTTTTTCTATCAGGAACCATGGTGGGTCTTTTGTCATTGATCTTTCTGCCACTCATTTTTTCCCTCCTTGCAGTCATCATTTGACACCTTTCTGCCTTTTTTCTTGATTGTTCATCATTGGTTTGTTGTTCTATACCTCTACTAATTTGTCAGGAGGCCTTGTCCATGGACTTTCTCCTTTCCCAGTAACATGAGGTATTTATTCTCCTATCCTTTCCACTCTATTCCACTTCTTCTTTCTCCTCCGTCTTCTTCATCCTGTTCCCATGACTGACTTTGACCTTAATGGGGTTTACATTTTTGGCGCATGTCTCAATTGAGCCCTTGGCTTCCTACCTTTTATATACCATCTCTTTATCTTGGCTTGTTTCCTCTTCCTTCTCCCCTATTATTACCACTGTTTGGAGGTCTGTCATATAATTGCTTCTTGCACTCTCTTCAATCACACTTTTATATCCCTCTCCCTGGTTTGGTGTATCCTACCTCAGTTTTTAACTGCTCAGGAGGTTGTCTGTGCTTCTCTTCTATCTCCCTTTCTTCTGTCTCTCACCTATTGGACCATTCAAACATCGATCAGCTCCCATCATCTGTTGGGTTGTTTAATGTGCCTCATCGTGGACCCCTTTCTTTCTCCCCTTACTGTTGGTCCTGTTACCGTTGTTGTTGTTTTTATCCTATTCTTACATCTCTTCTTTGCTGACCCTAGGATGAGCTCTTCCAGGTGTAAATTTGTCTCCTCTACACTTTTTGGCTGTTTTATCTCCTGATAATTTTTGGCTTCTGCAGGTCAACATTCTTCTATTATCCCACCATCTTTTTTTTGAGAAAAACATGTACTATTTCTCTTTCAGAGCCCCCTTTTGCATCTATAGAATACTGCCAGGTGGCTGGTGGTGCCTCTCAATGTATACTTACTTTACAAAATCTGCACTGAACAAGAATAACAGAAAGCACTCATACAATCTATCTTGGTTCCACATATGCCCACTGTGAGATGGGTGTTCCACGAGATCATTTGATGTATCTTTGTAGTATGTGTATTTATATGACTTTTATCTGATCCAGACCATACCTATTTCATGGACTATCAAGGAAAAAGCCAGCACCAGGGGATATTCTGCCTGCTTCCCTGGCTTGTGCTTGCTGGCTTTTCAAAATAGGGTTATGCAGTTACTGGTTGCATTATCTCCAGTAAAAGACCTTTCCAGACTGAGAGACAGACAGGGATCAGAGCATAATCTCCGAGTCTCACCATCACACATTTCTTTTTTTTTTTTCTGATCAGGTGGAGCAGAGGAGACTTATAATTTACCAGTTCCTAGCCATGGAGAATCTTCATTGATTGGTAACTAACTGCTAGGGATAAAACAAGGAATGCCAATACGGCGAGAAGTGGGGTGGTGGTGACTGTCAGTGTAGTGCAGGTCATCCCTCATATAGTTATGTCACATTTGCCCTTCTTCTGTGGGCTGAGTCTGTTCAGTAGAGTTGAGGAAAGCACATAATACGAAACTGTGCCCTCCTTCTACAGCCTGCAGTTGAGGCAAGCATGCACCACTATCCCATGCCCTCCTCCTGTGTTCATGTTTGTTCAGTAGAGTTGAGGTGAGCATATGCTGTCCTCCTACAGATATTACCTGTTTAGTTGAATTGAGGAGAGCAAGCACATACAAACTGTGTCCTCCTCATGCAGCTGATGTCTGTTCAGTTGAGTCAAGGTGTGCAGACACCAAACCACTCTACTGTGCCCTTCTCTCAAAACTGGTGTTGGTCACACTTTGGTCTAATAAATTCTGAAAGTAGAATTGATGTGAACACACAAAGTACAGTCTGAATGCACCCCAACCACACTAAACACCTTGGCACCTTTTGTGTACAAGTACTCAGATGACCATGTTTTTATTCCGCCCATCTCTGCAACACATGTGACTCGTTTACCTCTTCCTTCATTTTTTCCTGGGTAAAGAGTATACTCTGAAAGAAATGAGATGCAGTCTCCCATGGATGTCACACTGCATGGGCTTCCTTCAAGCATTTTATGAAGGGAGCTCATCTAGTTAATTCTAGTGTATATAGGTGTGGTATCATTTCAGAAGTTAACATTTTCTATACTTGAAAATGTATTTCTGATATATACTCATCTTCTCACACACATTACCATCTAGCTTCTCCACTTCTGGTGTATCTTTTTTCGTGACTGTCAAAGAATGAAGTTTCACGAATGCAGATGCATGGAGGGAATTATTGCACATACAGGTGTCTCCCCCTCTCCTGTTGGTGGAGGGCTTTGCTGCATGATTACATCATTATGTAGTAATGCAATTCACATTAGATCATGTGAGATTAGGTGGGAGTTAACTTGCCTCAAGGCTAGTGACGTGCAAATCTCTAAGGCAGGCACACAAGGACCATAGTTTACCACGTCAAATGGTAAGTATCTATTGGAAATATATTTTCAGGTATAGACAATGTTACCTCCAATTAAATATTGAATTTAATTCTGTGAAAAAAGATCATGGCATACACTTTGGTCCCACTTGTGCATATATGGTTAAAGAAACCACAAAAAGAATTCCATGTTGTCACCTTTCTCTGTATATTTTCTATGCATGTGTTTTTAGGGAATCAAACTGAAAGAGAACCTCTAGTATGGTGTAAGTGATAACATTCGTGACCATACATTGTATGACAGTGAACTTGGAAGAAAATTTTGGTCACACCAGAATCAAATTACTAACAAATAGCTTTATTTTCAATCACATGGAAAAAATCTAGGTATCCACAGCATATTAGTTACTTGAAGGATATTAAAGGGACAAATATGTCTCTGCCACACAATCCCAACATGATTAATTTTGACAACAGAAAAATCAAAAACTGTCTGTCCTTATCAGCGTTTTCCATACTTTTTTGGCCACGGAACACTTTTCAGTTGAGAAAAAGCTTACTGAACATTCGACACGTGAAATATTGGTGTAGAGGGTATGTTGATTGCGCAGCGTCCTCTAGATTTGTATATTATTCATTTAATCAAATTACATAGAAATGAATTTTTATGCTTATTATATATTTTAGGTACAAACCTCTCCACTAAGATATTATGTAGAATAGATATGGTATCTTCTATAATTCTTCTTCAATGCGAAGTCGATATTATCCAATTCTAATACATACGAAAATGTTTCATAAGTTATGATCGTACAAAACATTGCTTGGAACTTACAAGAAATTATCGTTGTACCAAATCCCACGTAAGTTAGCTAACACATGTATAATTTCCAAAAAAAACTATTTGTGCTGAGAAATTGAGCAAAAGACAAAATTGTCTATATCTTTGTTTGGGACATGAAAAGAATATCTTTATACTAAATCCCACATAAATTAGTCAAAATATGGATAAGTAAGTGACCAAAACCCCTAAAATTATGAGCTTATTTAAACTTTTGACTCCCCTAAAATGAAAAAAATGGGCATATCCCACATGTGTTTGCATGTTCAGCCAGTTCTCGTTATTTGTCATCCTGTTGTTCGTCGTTTCCCGTAATACGTCGTTTGAAAATAAATTAACTCTTTCGCCACATGGTCAGTCAGTTCGACTTTTCATTCACTGTAGTTTCCATATTATAACTCGTATAGTCTTTACAAGGTTGGTCACTTTGATCAACCTCGTCAACTTCTTTCCCATGGGAAACCAGCTTGGATTGAAACTGAAATTTACAATTATCTGTAGAGAGAACAATATAATATTTTATTTAATAGATTCAAACCTTGGCTTTCTATTGGTTATAAATAATGTTGTATTGGAAATAAGGGAAAACTATTGGCAGTTTTTGAAATAGAAGATGTGAAAGGTGGGTGTGGCAGGAGGGGTACATTTTTCTATTTTATTGCTCTGTAACTAAACAAGATTGAAGGCTATGAAAATTATCGTCCTTGCCTGAACAAGGACGATATCATAGTGAGTAATTTATATTACACTTCGTACATTAGGAGGGGTGATAAAGAAATTGGAGAAGACCTGGGGAGTTTTCAAACTTTCCTTCTCCCAATTCGGTTGTGCTTCGTGTTGGTTTAGTTGTTTTTTGTATTAAAGTGCCCTCCCTTTCTTAATTATGGTCTCTAACTACCCAGCAAGTGATAGTATTGCACCACAATGCTTGGTGGCTAAGAAGATAAACATGATGCCGGAGCAAAAGCTGAAAATTATACGAAATTTTGAGGCCAGTGAATGTGCTGTGGAGTTATTGATCCTACCAATCATGGTGACATCTGTAGTGAAAAAAGCAGACATTTTTAAAAGTGCCAGACAAAATGGTACTTACACAAGTATAACTAAAGTTACAAAACTCAATCAAAGATACAAATAAACATCGCAGTCATTCAGCAAATATTGTAATATTAATTATGGTACTGTAATAAAAAGAAGACTCGTAGCCTTTACAATCAAATTGATATCATTAATTTCATCGTATTGCATCTACTGATGGACTTGTATTTAGTTATTATTATACACTCTCTAACGTCCCTCTAGGGAACTATCAGGACCATTAGTGGTACTATAACGATTCATCTCAACCTCTGACTTTATTAATAAGAAACTATTTCACTCTGTGGTAGTAGCATTAAATTGAACTAGGTATATCTGGCTAATAAGGCCAGTGCTCTAACAACTAAGCTACTCTAGAGAACAAGCGGACTTCTTCAACGTTCACTTATAAAGCTATACCAATCACGAGTACGATCATCATATTACGCTACGATTGGTACAAAAAAACAAGCAATAGAAGTTTATTGTAGAACTACAGTTATATTATTAATTTGTTAAAGAAGCTATAGTAATATTGTTATATCATAGCAATTAATGAAAGATGTTTTTAAGCGAAAGAATACATAACTCTCGGGGTCTCTTTTTCTTTACAAAATTATAAAAAAAAATTGTATGTACGAGTAGATTTCTGTGATTTGGTCTTTCATAACGTATCACAACAATATGATGATCGTATTCGTGATGGGAAACTTTCTAAGTGAATGTTGACGGAGACAGCTCGTACTCCTGAACTAAACAGTTGGCATGGAAGGGAAACCGTCGACCCTTCTGGTGGTAATATAAGAAACTACCAGAGCGAGCTACTATGATATCATCAATGTGACATCATGATTGCACGAACCATCCTTTATAATATCACGTGTCTCGTGATCACCAACAACTAATCAACGTAAATGTATTAAAGTGCCCCATTTCTTTTAATTCGATAACAGAAGCGCTTTCGAATGGTGAAACTTGTATGACAAGGAAGAAAACTATGGACACACAAAGCACATCTAGAATGATGAATATCTTGTTTTATAGCTATGGATAATAATGTTCAAGTAACATAAACGTATATATATAGCAAAGGTGAATTTGCTCCTAACGAAGAAAGCCTCAGGCTACAGGGTATCGTATCTTTGTGTTAAATCGATTTCTTGAACATAATGAATAAATCTATAGCAATATATACGTTAACTACCGTCATGTCCAGTACTGTGCAAAAGTGTTAGGACAAAGTCAAAATTAGATTTAAGGTTACTTTCAAAGAACAATGGAAGGTGAAACATCAACATTTTATTAATCTTCATAGTACAACAGAACCACAGTGGAATTACTTGAGTTCAGCCAACAATTAATATTTTGTATGACCCCTTTTGCTTTAATAACTGCATACAGTCTTTCCAGGCATTGTTGCAACATATTTAATCAAAGTGTCCTTTGGGACTTTACACCAAATGTATCTAATACACTCCCATTAAGTTTATTTGGAAGTAACTTTTGATTTGTCGAGTTTTTGATATATCAAAGCCCAGAGCTGCTCAATTGGGTTGAGACTGGGGCTCTGTGGGGGCCATTGTATCATTTGAATGACTCCAGCAGCTTCTTTCTTAGCTGAATAATTTCTGCATAAGTTCGATGAGTGTTTGGGGTCATTATGTTCTTGGTAGTAGAATCCTTTACCAACAATACGTAAACCCCTAGGTATACCATGATGGATCAGTATTTGATGGTACTTGCGCTGGTCCATTATTCAATCTATTTTACAAATATCTCCTGTCGCCTCAGCAGAAAAATACCCCCAAACCATCACACTGCCTTCCCCATACTTCATGGTAGATGCTATGCATTGAGGTAAGTATCTTTCTTCCGTACAACCTACGCCTTGAACCAAATATTTCAAAATTGGACTCATTCATCTATAACACTTTTTCAAACATAACAGTCCAGTTTTTGTACTTTTTAGCAAATTTCAGTCTCTTGATAATATTTAGATATCGAAGTAAAGTTTTTTAAACTGCTACAGGACCAAATATTCCATTGTCCTTGAGTCTTCTTGATACTGTAGATCTGGACTTTTTCTGTTATTTAGTACATGGTCGTTTATCTTATGCTTAAGATCAGTGGCAGTCTTCCTTTTATCCCGAAGGCTTCATAAACGAAAGTACTTAACATCAGTATCATTGAGTATAGATGTTCTGCCTCTTCCTTCCCTATTTTCAAATTTACCTATCTTGGTCTCACGATCTAGGGTATACTTGACAGTTTTTTAGGGAGCATTTCAAGTCTGCAGCAATTTGTCGGAGAGTCCAACCAGTATCACGTAAAGCTTTTATGCGAACCCTCTGCTCTACTGACAATTCTCTACGCTTTTTGGGCCGTGGTATGACAACAAAACTTAATATATAGTGTTAAACACTGTTTTATCAATGTTTATTTGTGGAGTGCTATTAAATTGATTTCCTTTAGCATATACCGGCACCATATACTAGCTTCGTTCTGTATAGTTAAGACACTGCATGGAGTTCCATGGCAGTTATTTCAGACCCTAAATTTGACCAGTATATTCATTCAAGCAGAATCCTTTTGACATTCTCTTGGTACAAGTACATGGGAATTCTGAAGAATAATAGATATTCTCACCCTGGCTTATTCAATTGTCCACAGGGATCAGTAAAACATTACCATAGTGTTGAAATTTACATCCTGTAATGGCGAAAAATTAGCCCCATAAAAATGGAAAGAATGGCAAAATATTCTCTTGTCCTAACATTTATGCACAGTAATGTAGCACCATGCAATTACAAATTTTTTGAAACATTTGTTTGGGGTTAGTAAGAACCTTATAAAAAACAATGGAAGTTCTCTTTTATAAAATATTCATTTGAATATAATAAATTAAATATATTTCTAGATTAAGTGAAGAGTACTTCACACAGGAACGTCGAGAGCCAACACGGGCCCCGGGACAAACATCCTTGCCGGGCCCCCCTTTCTCTCTCTCCTTTTTAACATTTTCAAGAATTTATTAAAAAGATCCTAAATTTAGGACAGCAACTAGCTCATAAACCAGACAAAATCACAGCAGCCGCCGTTTTTACCTCACAGTATAAGCGTAAAAACGTTAATAAAGTAACAACAAATATCTATTAAATCTATAAAGTAACAAATACAGATTAATTATTACTCAAATTATTATTTCAGTTGTTCTT
>NW_013673420.1:14279-26418 GCF_000517525.1 Limulus polyphemus
GAAAAGCCAAAAACTATGGTTTATATCATTAAATGAAGATATAGCATAAAGATGCTTTGTATTTGGGTTCTATTGTTCGCTAGTGAACAGTGCAATGAAAACGTGATTCTAATTGGCTAAAAGTGGTCTTACATTTGAAGCTCTTTATTATCCACATTTCTAGACACATATCAGTTTTCTGAAATTTTGGCACTTTTTGAACATATTGTTTGCATTTTTTAATTCTTTTATTACAAATTTGAGTGAAATAGAGGGTACATATAATAATTATCCAATTTTTAAAATGTTCTGCGTAGTTAAACTGGATGTTTGTTTTCAAATTACTTTATTAATTATGAACTATCAAAAGATTATTATTAAGATGAAAGAGTATTTTATGCCAGCGATTACCGTCTACATGTCTGCGTAGGCATCATAGTCCGGTATTAGTATGTAAAGATGACAACAGTCTTCAAAAACATCAAGCAAAATGCAGTTACTTTTTGCTCGTAAATAAGGTCACGACAAGCTTGGTGATTCTAGACTATAGCCATTCAGAACATCCGGGATTTGTTCATGTGCATTGACATAAATCCCTTGAAACCCGACCTTCACACACATTCATTGTTTCAAGAATGAATTTCGGAATTTATTTTAAAGAAAGTTTAAATATAAATCTGTTACAAAGATCAAAGTCATTGATATCTTGTTATTCTTTTTTTTGTTTCTATGTTAAAAGTGAAACGCTAGATGCACGAAAAAAATACTCGTGGAATATTATGTCAAGAACAACGAAGGGCGCGCACATACTATTACGAAGAAAATAAAAATAAAAGCCTGTACTTGTAGAGTTATGAGTTGTACTAATATACACAACTGAACGAATGACACTGAACTGAAGTAAACATATCAAACCACGTGAATACAATATATATATATAGCGCCAATGATAAAACAGTAAAGGTATCAGAAAGTATCACAATCGAGATATGTTTATCTAAACTCAAAGTAAAAATTAAAATATATGACGTACAAAAATACGTATATATGCCCGAAACTAACTACAACAGTACATGTAGAAACCATTGATGGAAGGGTTATTTCATAAATGAATTTAAATTGGCAGTAGGTAATTAAAATTTTTTTAAGTTTTTGACACAATTTTTATGTTTTGATTTCAATAACCTTTATAAAGATTAGTGCATCCTTATTAAGGAGATCAAATTATTTGTGTTTTGAAAATAACCAGAAAATAATTCACTTGTAAATCGTAAATTATATTATTAGTGACCTTGAACCGGAACATATTCTGCCTGTACCTTGGATTTCACTGTTATCTGAAATTTAATTTAAATATAATTGTGTAAATGATTTTCTTTGTTAATAGTAAGTTTTAAAACTATTCTCCATAAAATCAATCTGTTTTTAACAAACAAAATTAGCTTTGCTGTCTCAGTTAAGCTTGAATCTGTGTGTGTGTCAGTTTAATATTGTAACAGATAATAATGTTTATCTATATAAATATAATAGTACTGTCTGTTGTATGTCCATGTAACTACCTCGCAGGGTGTGGATGAATCTTCACCAAAATTGGTACGGATGTTCATTAGGTCCATGCGGAGGAACATACAAATTTTCAATTTTGCGTTTCGCTGTTTTTTATGTGCGTTATTGCGTTTTTTACCAATACTTCGCAGGGAGTGTATAGATTTTCACCAAAATTGGTATGATTTTAATTTTGTGTTTTTTATGGGCGTTTTTACCACTAATTTCTTCCCTATTGATGGATCTTCATCAACTTTGGCATTAAGATTTGTTGGGTCCATGCAGAGAAACGTGCAAACTTGCAGTTTCACATTTTGTGTTTTGCAGTTTTTATAAGCGTTTTTTACAATTACATATAAGGGAAGCAACTTTTCATTTCCTAAAATAACCTTTCATTAATCATGAATTTACATAACTTCTGTCCAAGGTACGCGTACTTCAACAAGTATAACAATAGTTTTTATAGACATAACCTCTGAACCTGATAAAGACATCCACACCTGTCGAAAGCGCTAAAGTTTAATTTTTTTCTGAGATTTCCCAGTCTTTTTTGAACTTATGTGTTTTCAGCATTATAAAATAGGATAATTGTGCATTTCAGTTAAAATTACTTGAAAAACAATTGAACAATCGATTTGACTTTTGAGAATTTAAGATTTTAAACTGCTACAACTGTACCTAATTTTATGACTTATGTGCCCTATATAACATCATAATCATGCACGGTTACAGTGAAAATTTACAGCATAAGTAGCACGTTATGGGAGTTTGTAATCTGAAAAATAAAGTGATTACTCATTGCTGTAAATGTATCCAAAATGTGACAGTACGAAAATATTTGATAGGGAGGACCAATAATGTCGATTTTGACCACGCGGGGGATTTGGATGCGGAAGGCCAACACTCGATCTAGACTGTGTGAAAGTATTGAATGTGGACATGAACGTCGAGAGCCAGCACGGGCCCCGGGGCAAACATCCTCGCCAGGCCCCCCTTTCTCTCTCTCTCTTTTTTAACATTTTCAAGAATTTATTAAAAAGAAGATCCTAAATTTTGGCAGCAACGAGCTCATAAATCAGACAAAATCATAGCAGCAGCCGTTTTTACCTCACAGTATAAGCGTAAAAACGTTAATAAAGTAACAACAAATATCTATTAAATCTATAAATTAACAAATACATATTGTCACGTCTCTAGTCGTTTGTTAATTTTCCGTAAAAAATGCTTTCCGAAGAAACTTTAGCGATACAAGTCCTTTTTTAAATAAAACTGGTTTATTCTTTCTGAATACAACTTTGCAATACACTTAATTTCCACAGTCACGCTATAACTTAAACAAACCCTATGTTTCACAACAAACGAACGATTCACGCGCTTGGCTCAATTGTCGTCTGTATCTCTGTCTGCAATTCAACTACATTGTTGCCGTCACTTTTTGGCGGCTTATATACAAGAATACTGCATATCTAGTAAACACTCAGACGTCACGAAGGGACACGAACGTTCTAGAAGCTCATGACGTGTTACCAGCGTCACGTGACTTCCGCTGTCGTAACAATATTAATTATTACTCAAATTATTATTTCAGTCGTTCTTAATGTATCAAGCCTCTATATGCAAAGATAAGCCAAAAACTACGGATTTTATCATTAAATGAAGTTATAGCCTAAAGATGCTTTGCGGGGTTTACCGCATAACCAGGTTTCATTCGCCAGGGCCCCTGTCAGCGAGCCTGAATCTGGAGGATCAATATTCTCAACCTAAACCTTGTGAGAGTATTGGATGTAGACGGCCAACACTCTCGATCTGGACTGTGTGAAAGTGTTGAATGTGGAGAACCAATATTCTCAACCTAAACCTTTCGAGAGTATTGGATGTGGAGGGCCCGTACTTTCTTTACAGACCGATTATTTATTTATTTTGTTTCGGCTTGGCGTGCTCTAAATAAAAATTATATTGGCATCATTGTATTGTGAAAAACTAAAAATGTCTAATTATTTTTTTAAATATTCTTATTCTTTGGTAAACATCTAAGCCACTTATATTATAATACCAATGAAAGTAACAGGTATTTCCAAAACATTTGATTTATAGCTGAAATCACTTATGTTTTGTTAATTCAGCCGCCATAAAGCGCTATATTTTCATATTTTGTTTTCAATGAAATAATAATTATAAAAATCTATTCCACTTATAGTTGTAATTCTTACACCTAAGGAATCGTATTATTCTTTAATAAGTATGTTATTTCTTGACTAAAATACTGTATGTGTAAAATTATGAATAACTTTTAATATCATTTGATCACAAGAGACCTCAGATCGTCTGAAACACAAAACTTGTCCATGTAATACAGACTCATCGAACGTCCTTGTAATTTTTTTCGTTGAAACAAATTGTTGTGGTTTGGTTTTGTTAATTCCAGATTTTTTATTAATCAAAGCATAATTATTTTAAAAGGAGTACTTTAATTTATTATAGGTAATTATACAGTTAGTTACGTTACAAGATATTCAGGTTTCAAAAGTAAATTCTCTGCATCCATATACGCACAAGCATTTATGGTTTTGAAAATTTGTTTGCAGGGTAGAGAAAATATTCGCGATTTCCAAAATCTCCCCAACCTATTTAGAAATAGGTGTTAGAGGAAGATATTCTTCACCACATGATTCTATTGTAAGTTTGTTCAGAAGCCTGTGTATATATGCCTTGATGGATCAGCGATAAGTTCGCGGACTTAAAACATTAATATCCGCACTAGAAAAAAGCTTAGGTAGCCAGTCCATTGCTCTAAAAGGAACTAAGAAACATCATAAATCTGCGGATGCACATTACGTAAAAATGGGTTTCTTGATTATCTAGAGAAAGAGGATATTGGAATATTTACACTTCCAAGCACCAATAAAAAAGCTATGAACTTTGCTAAAACACGTGAATCGTTCGGCTTATGTTAAACTTGTATAAAGAATACAAATAATATGTTGTATAACTTGGACGGGTATACGATTTAGTTATTATCTTCAAAATTTATTTAGAATAACTCATTTATTATATAAGCTACTAAATATATATATATATATATCGGTTGAATTTGCGTAATTCTAAAGTTTATATTTTCCGAATTACTTGTTTTAAAGTATTTTTTCTTTAAATGTGTTAGAAGTCTAATTCCAGCCGGTATAAGAATTAAACACAATTTAAAAAAAAAAGTAAACCTTTTTTTTTTTTTTGCGAAATTAATTTTGTGATCGTATAGTACAAAGAAAATTTATATAAATGTATAAAATAAGAAATTTCTTTATTAATTTAAACTAATCGTGAAACTTGGAATTTGCAGTTTCCAAACATTTACTGTAGAAATTACTAGAGAAATACAGTGGGAAAAAAATTATTACATCATCTGTAATTTTTACGAGATTGTGCATTGTAAAAGTGTCAGAACTAGTGCAAAACGGTTATGGACATTGTGTGTTGTAAGCTTACTCACATTTCAGTCACCCAAACACATGTATGCACATTTATTAACAAACCAACTGTGATAAACGTATTACAGCAGTTGATCAACAAATACGTGACAAATACAAAAATGTAATCTGGGTAAGAAAATTTACATTTATAGATAACGTCACTAGTGTAATTGACAAAAAGTGGTTACGGTCTTTTTTTTTTGTTTGTTTGTTTTTTGTTTTAATATTTGGTTGGGTCTCTTGCGTTGATAACTACTTGACATCGCCGTGACGTAGAGTGTACGAAAGACTGAATGTAGGCAGGAGAGAGTTTATGATGTCACATGAGAATTAGGGCTTCCAGCAGTTCCAAGGAACTTTTCAGTTTTTACTCTTGTATTTGGCTACCCGTTATCTTCTAGCAGTTTTCGACAGGGTTGAGACCTCCCTTCAAAGATAGTCCTTCATCTGAAGTAATAAGATAAAAAATATATATATACACGTTTTTAAATACATGTAAAGTGAAATTTCCTCTTTATTTCACGTCTACTGCATAGAGTACATGAATATTACCAACCTTTTTAGCCCTGTGGCATGGAGCAGAGTCATCCTGGAATGTGTACTGGTCAGCTCCACCGAAGTGATCCCAATTAGCTGGCTTTAAGAGGGACTCGAGGATCTCGATGTACTTGTTGGCATTGACAGTGTCTCTCACAAAACGTAGGTGTCCTACACTCTGACCTGAGATGCATCCCCATAGCATCTGACCCTGCGGGTGCTTCACAGTTGCATTTAAACACATTGACGTTATACAAAGTGCTTCCCATCAGACTCGTGCAGGATGAACTTTGATTCGTTTGAAAATATTACTTTGCTCCTCATTGCTTCACTCCAGTTAACATGGCCCAGTAGAGGCTCATATTTCTTATATTGTCGGTGAGGAGTGGTTTCTTTCTTGGTCATCTTGCTGAGAGACCGGTTGGACACAGGCAAGACCGGATGGTATACATGGTAACATTGACCCCTAAAGTTTCCTACCGTGCTACTTTGAGATCTGTGGACGATAGTCGATGATTCTACAAGTTCATGCATTTCAGAACATGATCGTCAGCTGCGTAGAAGCTTTCTTCCTACCCCTTCCTTTCCGCTGCTTGACACAGCCAGTCTGTGTATATCTCTGCACCCAGCGGCTAACATTAGACTGTTTAAATTTATTACTTATAGCAATCTGCCTGTGGAAAGTCCTTCTTTGCTCAAAGAAACAATTATTGGTTGTGTGTTTTTTTCGTGGAGATAAACTCGCAACCCTTGGCCAAGGTTGTATCACACGCTGTAGCAGATAGGCTTCTGAACTGAATCTCAGTAGGAACCTCTATTTATAGCCAAAAAACCAGCTGGTGAAATTCCCAGACAGCCTATAAAGCTGTTGATATAATAATTGGAGAGTATTGCATCATCCACGAAACACATGTGCACCTACATGCATTCAGGCTCAAAACGAACGATGATTCCGAAGAAAAATGTGAAACATTTGGCTGCTGCGATAAAGTTTTCTACCACATCCATAAAAAACAGTGTAAAATTTATTTTCTAGAGTATCTAGGGTACCTTCACACTTAACAACGTTTCGGCCGTAAGCTCTTGGAATTGTTTTTAGAGGGTTTTGTAATTACTTATTCCGTTCTTTAAATCCCCAAGTGGCTCAGTGGTAAGTCACTGATAGCCCATGAGTAAATATAATTATTGTTTGCGTATAAAGACATTGAGTACGTCATATTAAAACAACATTGGAGCGTCATAATTTCACCACATCCGGTCATGATCTTACTTCCTGAAAATAGCCCTGTAGTGTACTTCCATTGCAAAAGGCTTATCGTAAGGCTGTTATGCCCAAAACAAACTATACTTCACTGCTGGCTTTTTATAATCCATCTAGTGTTTGAAGACGACGATTTCTCAGCCCTTGTTTGAATAGTGATTGGACAGAAATCGATAGATTCTACGTTCATCGACTGGTATGCCGTAGTATGGAATTGTATAATTGTCAGTTTCATTCTCGAGCTACTTGAGGTATGCAACGGTTGAGCGGTCTATATCAGTTGTGGTTGTCACGTGGCTTGATGATTTGCATATTCAAATATTTTGGTATAATGTACTTAACGCTATGTAGAGATAAGATATAAAAATATAGACTTTTAAATACTGTGACGATGTAACTTCAATAGTTCATTACTTATATAATTACATTTGACTGATAGAGCTCAGAACATAGATATTTAAAATACAAAAAAGTAAGAGAACTGCAAATGTTTTGTGATTGCAATACTTTGATTCATCAGTTGGGTACCTTCACACGTTTGAGTTGCAAGCTCTTGGAATTGTTTTATAAATATTTACTCCTTATTTTAAGACCCAGGTGGCTCAGTGGTAAGTCACTGATAGCCCATTGTGTAACTTTGTACTTAACAACAAACATACATATCATACTTTATTATAAGTTCAATTTGAGCAAAACTTATTACATGTCCGACTAAGATAAGGTACTGTGCAAAAGTGTTAGGACAAAGCCAAAAATTACATTTCAGGCTACTTTTAAAGAACAATGGGAGGTAAATCACAGGTGAAACATCAAAATTTTAATAATCTTCATACTTAATACAACAGAAACTTAGTGGAAGTGCTTAAGTTTAGCAAACAGTTAATATTTTATGTGTTCCCCCTTTTGCTTTAATAACTGCATACAGTCTTTCAAACATCGTTGCAACATATTTAATCAAAGTGTCCCTTGGGATTTTACACCAAATGTCTCTAATACATTCCCATAAAGTTTCTTTGGAAGTAACTTTTGATTTGTCAAGTTTTTGATCTATCAAATTCTAGATCTGCTCAATTGGGTTGAGATCAGGGCTCTGTGGGGGGCCATTGCATTATTTGAATGACTCCAGCAGCTTCTTTCTTAGCTAAGCAATTTTTGCACTGGATGGATTAGTGTTTGGGGTCATTATGTTCTTGGTAGTAGAATTCTTTGCCAATAATACACAAACCACTGGGTATACCATGACGGATCAATATTTGATGGTACTTGCGCCAGTCCATTATCAATCTATTTTGCAAATATCTCCTGTCGCCTCAGCAGAAGAACATCCCCAAACCATCACACTGTCTTCCCCATGCTTCATGGTAGGTGCTATGCATTGAGGTAAGTATCTTTCACCTTTTTTCCGCCGGATGTACAACCTACGCTATGAACTAAATATTTCAAAATTGGATTCATTCGTCGTAACACCCTTTTTCAAACATCAACAATCCAGTTTTATACTTTTTAGCAAATTTCAGTCTCTTGACAATATTCGGAGATCGAAGTAAAGGTTCTTTAGCTGCTACAGGACCAAATATTCCATTCTCGTTGAGTTTTTTTGATACTGTACATCTGGAAATTTTTCTGTTATTTAGTATATGGTCGTTTATCTTATGCTTGAGATCAGTGGCAGTCTTCCTTTTGTCCCGAAGGCTTCATAAACGACAGTACTTAACATCAGTATCATTGAGTTTAGATGTTCTGCCTCTTCCTTCCCTATTTTCAAATTTACATATCTTGGTCTCACGATCTAGGGTATACTTGACAATTTTTTAGGGAGCATTTCAAGTCTGCATAACGTAAAGCTTTTATGCGAACCCTCTGCTCTACTGACGATTCTCTACGCTTTTTGGGCCGTGGTATGACAACAAAACTTAATATATAGTGTTAAACACTGTTTTTATCAATTTTTATTTGTGGAATGCTACTAAATTTATTTCTTCTAGCATATACGGAACCATATGCTAGCTTCATTCTGTATAGTTAAGACACTGCATGGAGTACCATGACAGTTATTTCAGACCCTAAATTTGACCAGTATATTCATTCAAGCAGAACCCTTATGACATGCCCTTGGTATAAGTATATGGGAATTCTAAAGAATGATGAGTATTCTCACCCTGGCACATTCAATTATCAACAGGGATCAGTGAAGCAATACCATAGTGTTGAAATTTACATTCTATAATGGCATGGAAGAATTAGCCCTTTAAAATGAAAATAATGATAAAATATTATCTTATCCTAACACTTTTGCACAGTACTGTAGATACAGGTTTTTATTTGAGCGGGGTTATAAAATCGTTATATTCTTTATATTAAGTAAGATAATTTGTTTATCTTTGCAGAAATTCTAAGCAATCCAGAAAATACTTCTTAAAAAACAAAAAGACGTCAATGCTTTACATACTCTACATTGAACCTAGTAAGACAAAGTACATCTAACAAAATAACCTGCATCAAAGAAATTTTTAACTTTTAGTTTAAAATGTGTTGGAGAAAAGTGCTACAAATTCAAGTTTTGATTTTTCTTGATTTTGTAAAATATATTATGTTTGTTCGACTTTGAAACCTTTGACAAAGACGTTAAATTTGTCTTGTATTATTCCCCAAAAGTAGTTTTGTGTTTGTGAGAAATGCAAGAAGTGAATAAATAAATTATTATTCAGGAAATTTTAATAAGCAATTAATATCAAGAAATATATTACCCAAAGAAAACAACATTCTCTGAGAGATAATATATCGAAGAATTAACAACAAAAAGAGAGCTTTAGAGGAACCAAAAGAATGCAATGTGGGATATAAAAATATAACTAATAATACGCCGTCTTTATATTCCACGAAACAGCAACAGATAGAAGGTAAGCTAGAATTCGCTGTAATTTTCTTTTTATTTATTATTTTGCTATTCTCCCTATTAAATTCATAATATTTGTATAAATGTAATTACTCGATTCTCAGCATAAAGAATAGTAAGAAACTCATCATGTTATTTATGTAAAGCAAGTTATTTTAGGTTTTAATAAAATTGAAATTCTTATATTTTTGTTTGTTTGTTTCAGATATTTACATAAAGTTACACTAAGGCTGTCTACGCTAGCCCTTTCTAATTGATAACTGATATACTAGTCAACATATACACCGCTAACTCCTGGAATATAATAGTGGTGTTTAATCGTCACTCTTATAACATACCCACAGTCCCAAGGTGTGAAGAGTATTTGTGTGTATTTAATAACGGAAACGCAAACCATACACTCTCATATCTACAAGCTACTAAATGCTTGCATGCGAGCTAATTTATTACAAAAGTGCGATGCACTCTGTTCCTCAAATTCACATAAATAGGTTTTGATTTCTTGAAGTTTCATTATTATAAAGAACTATCGTAACCTTTACGCCAAAACGATATTTTCCCACGTACGTCTTTGTTTTACAAACAATATTCGATTCTACTTGACTCTAACTTGGACATTAGGACTGTTACTTATCTGGAGATATCTTTCGTGACAATCAAGTAAGTGGAAGCCAGGAGTGATCACGTGACTTATACCTGTCCCGTTTTGCTATACAGAAGGAAATACGTTTGTTCTCATCACATTAAGCATACGGATAATCAAGTAAGTAAGCCGAGACTGCAGTTTATGTAAATTTAAGAAAAATGGAGAGTCATCATCACTGGCTGTTGATTTTTGTCTCCTCAATAGGTAAGTTAACCATTTGTTTACACTTGATTAACGTACAAAAACTAATCAAATCCGTATCTGTGTATACAATTATAATATTCATTTGTACACATCTGTACTTATTAGTACATTACATCTTCTTAAACACCTATATTTGTTAGAAAATTGTATTCTTGCACAAATCTATACTTGTTATTGCATTGAATTCTTGAACACGCCTTAGTACACTGTATCCTTGTACACATCGTTGCTTGCTAGTACATTGGACTGTACTTGCTTACTACCTTGGTTCTTTGTACATATGTGAACTTGCAAGTATATCGTCTATTGCACACAGCTTTACTGGTTAGTAAATTTTCTCCTTGTACACATCTGAACTTATTAGTACGTTGTCCCCTTCTACACAGCTGTACTTCTTAGTAAATTGTCTTGTTGTACACATGTGTATTTTTAATACATTTGCTCCATACACGCATTTGTACTTGTAAGAGCTTTATTTCTTTGTACACATATGTAGTTTTAGTACATAATCTCCATGCCACATGTGTACTTGTAAGTACATCGTCTCCTTTCACACAGATTTACTTATTAGTACTTCCTTTCTCTGTACTCATCTATACTTTTTAGTACATCGTACTCCTTTAAATATTTAAACCTCATAGAAGATGGCCAGGTGGTTAAGGTACTCGACTCGCAATCTGAGGGTCGCGGGTTCGAATCCCCGTCACACCAAACATGATCGCCATTTCAGCCGTTACAATGTGACGGTCAATCACACTATTCGTTGGTAAAAGAGTAGCCCAAGAGTTGGCGGTGGGTGATGATGACTAGCTGCCTTCCCTCTACTCTTACACTGCTAAATTAGGGACG
Source organism: Limulus polyphemus (assembly GCF_000517525.1). Classification (NCBI taxonomy): domain Eukaryota; kingdom Metazoa; phylum Arthropoda; class Merostomata; order Xiphosura; family Limulidae; genus Limulus; species Limulus polyphemus. Next base: position 25,664 of record NW_013673420.1, read on the forward strand.
GCTAGTGCAGATAGCTACACGAGGGTGTGGATGGGCAGGATTATTTACAGTAGGTGCCTGTGACTTGTTGGAGATAAATTCCAACAATAAACGGACAGCACACAATCCAATTGCTTTAAAATAATATATTGTTACGTCTCCGTTTGTTAATTAACTTTCCGTAACTTCGTTCCGACGAAACTTTAGCGACACAAGTCCTTACCTTGCAGTCACAGGGTATTGTTGAAGTTAACGTTCGTTCGTTATAGTGTTTGTTTTAGCGCGAATATTGAAATTAAGTGTATCGTAAAGTTGTATTCGGAAAGAATAAACCAGTTTTATTAGTGAGTAATTGAACCGGAAGGCACGTGACACTGGTAACACGTAATGAGTATCTCGAACGTTCCTGAAGGCTCGAGTGTTTGCCAGACGCTCTCTATTTTGTATATATTGTTGCGTCATCTGGTGACTGGTGTGGCGCCACCTATTTTCTAGAACTATCCTGTACCTTGGCGAATGCTCTAGTATTTACTAGATATAGGGTAGTCTGGTATATAAAAGAGGGTGACAACGTGACGGGACGATAATGTGTGTGTAGATCTGTCGTAACACTGCCCCTTCCTTAGTATTGTTCGTCCCGAACAATAACCATTTACATTAACCCAATAGATAATTAACAATTACTTGAAGAAATGTACATAATTTACAAACACAAAATTAAAATTCAACAAAGTCTCTTCCTCCATACTGGTCTCCATCTCGTTGGCTTCTGATTC
>NW_013673420.1:27418-29713 GCF_000517525.1 Limulus polyphemus
GTAATTTCTCTTGTTTATTCTTGTCTGTTCGAGCTGCCACTGTTGCAGGTTTTCTTGCAACTGCTGTTGTCTCTCTTCTTGTTCATTTTCTCGTTCTTCTTGTTTTTTTTTTTGCTGCTCTTGTATTGCTGCCATCAAGTTTGCTAAGCTGTAGTTTGAGTTGCCGCTTCTCGTCTCCATTTTTTTTGTCCCACTCTCTGACACCAATTTGTTACGTCTCCGTTTGTTAATTAACTTTCCGTAACTTCGTTCCGACGAAACTTTAGCGACACAAGTCCTTACTTAATAAAACTGGTTTATTCTTTCCGTATATAACTTTACGATACACTTAATTTCAATATTCGCGCTAAAACAAACACTATAACGAACGAACGTTAACTTCAACAATACCCTGTGACTGCAGTTCAATTACTCACTATCTGCACACACATTACCTATACACACACTATTCTCCCGTCACGTTGTCACCCTCTTTTATATACCAGATAACCCTATATCTAGTAAATACTAGGGCATTCGCCAAGGTACAGGATAGTTCTAGAAAATAGAGGGCGTGAGAATATTCACGTGATCTCGATGACGCAACAATATTCAAAATGAATCAAAAGTATGTACAAAAATTCGTTACACCACAGTTGTATCCAGAGCTTTAAATAATTGTTTATTTTTCGTCAAAGCCCACACAGGCAGGTTCAATTAATTTAGAACACCCTTTGACAAGACAAGTTATTCTCCTCTATCATCTGCCTTATTACAATACAGGCTGTGAAACTCACTTTAGAAATCGCCCATTACGGCTAAACTGACAATCACGCAGTCTAACTTCACCTTTACTTTCACTAACTTAACTTCTGTATCTGCACGCAAGAGAAAAATCTAGAAATGTCCAACCCTCAATATTACACATAACGAGAAAAAGTAAGATGACTTCAACAATATTACAAAAGCCTAGTCCAACAATTAAACTACACACACACACAACATACGACTATAGAGTTACTACGAAAACCGTCATAACTATCGTTCTTAAAATAATTACTTTTTAACCCTCTTTTTATGAAAACCAAACAATAATTAAATACCAAATCATTAAATAAACTAAATAATAACATATTTTGAGGTGTATAGCACTTTGTCCAAGGGGATCCAGAGCCGCATGGTTCTCACGTACTAGGCGCTGGTGGGTTGCTTCAAGCTCAATATATTACTTGATTGAACTAAAGTCTAAGTATAAGTGTCAGTTAAAGCTCCATATCGTAACTATCCTTCGGTACCTCACTTGTGCTTTTACCTTGTGTAACGTAGAACGTATGCACCAAACACTTGGCAAAATTTGTTTTGCCATAAATTTGCTTAAAATGGATACTTCTTTACTTTCTTCGTTTATAATATTATATTTCCTTAGCAACTGCCCCCCCCCCCCAGTGGCACAGCGGTATGTCTGCGGACTTACAACGCTAGAATCCGGGTTTCGATACCCGTGGTGGGCAGAGCACAGATAGCCCATTGTGTAGCTTTGTGCTTAATTACAAATAAATAAACAAATCGTAGCAACCTTAAAAACACAAATATGTGTCAGATAGTAGGTGCCTTTCGATTTTTATTAGTGTCAAATGCATTATCAAAAACCCAACAGAAGCCAGCTTATATGATTTGATAGAAAATATTTCGAAATTTCTCAAACATTAAATGGTGGAAGGTAGATGTTCACACCTAGGGCTGTTATCGTTGACCTTATTAGGTAATTTATATATTCATTTTCAAGCTATGACTCTTGGGCATACTTTGGAACTAGGTGTTTCACAAATGGCAAAATACAAATAGGCCTCACAACAAAACTGACGAAATCTACCATATTGTCCTGGCATTCGTGCGATCAACAGACATGATTTTTTGGCATATATGCTATATGAATCCGCAAAAATGCCAACCTACCTCAGATTCTGCCTGGTCCGACAAGAAGCACAAGAAAAACACTGTTAGTTTCCCATTTTAAGTAAATAGGTCTGACTGGACATTATTCTTAAAATGTTTAGGTAAAAATCGTAAAATATATTTCTATAAAATGTTTGATCTAATATTAGTATTGTTACGAAGCGCAAGTCACGCGACGCTGGGAGCATGCGCGCTGGAGTTTCTAGAAGGATCATGATTTATCAAGGAACTCCGCAAATATCCGAGTGTTTGCCAGGCGCCTTCTTTTTTAGTATATAAACCCGGCAAATAAAGTCAGCGATAGATAGATACGCAGATAGATTGAACAGATAGATAATTGAGTCAAGCGAACAGTAGGCA
>NW_013673420.1:30364-32250 GCF_000517525.1 Limulus polyphemus
GTTATAAAGGTTGTTAAGTTTAATGTGACTGTGTAAATTCTGTGTGCTAAAAAAGTTGTATCAAGAAAGAATAATCTTGTTTTAATTAAGAAAGGGCTTGTATCGCTGAAGTTCCTTGGAAAGAATTAATACCGGAAATTAACAAACGAGCAGATACGTAACAAATTGTTGTCAGAAGTGGGGTGAAAAAAAAAGATGGAAACGAGAAGTGGCAAATCAAACCACAGCTTATCAGATCTGATGGCAGCAATACAAGAACAGCAAAAGAAACAATAAGAACGAGAAAAGAAACAAGAAGAGAGATTACAGCAGTTGTTGAAGGAAAAAGAAAAGAAACAAGAAGAGAGATTACAGCAATTGTTGGAGGAAAATGAAAAGAAACAAGAAGAGAGACAACAGCAGTGGTAAGAAAACCTGCAACAGTGGCAGCTCGAACAGCAAAATAAACAAGAGAGACTACAGCAGTGGTTGGAGGAGAAAGAAAATGAACAAGAAGAGAGACTACAGCAGTAGTTGGAGGAGAAAGAAAATAAACAAGAAGAAAGTCTCCAACAGTTAAGAGAAAGCAAGCATACCCAAATGGAAAAAAAATGAGTAAATTTCAAAGTGAATCAAATACATTAAAGGTTGATTTACTGTCTTTTACACAAGAAGGATATATTAGCCATGGACTTAATCAGCCCCAGACAACAGGATGCTCCTTTCAGACCCCGCAGCTAAACCCTAATGCAAACATCTTCAGTCCTGCCAGAAGTCACATTCCAGACATGAGTGTCAACAATAGGGGTGATCTAGTATGAAGGAAGCCACAGGAATTCGATGGGAAGGCACCATGGGAAGCATATAGAGCACAGTTTGAGCTCCTAGTAGAAATCAATGGATGGACAGAGGAGCAGAAAGCAGTGTACCTGGAATGCTCCTTAACGGACAACCACTGAAAATACTTGGACAGTTGTCAGCAAACAACAGGCACAACTATAGAGCACTGATAGCTGCTATAGAAGTCATGTATGGAACCCCAAATCAGTCCAAAGTCTACAGAGCTAGGTTTAGGACTAGAGTCCGTGCAAAAGGGGAGAGCCTGCAAGTGCTGGCACAGAATTTGAAAAGTATGGCACACCAGGCCTACCCAACTGCACCACCCGATCTCCTCAAGCTGTTGCTGAGGGATCAGTTTGTAGATGCCTTGGACAGTCCACAACTGAAGATACAGGTAAAGCAAGCACACCCCTCTACTATGCAGGATGCAATGGCCAGAGCTCTTGAATTCGAACCTTACATTAAGTCCAACACAGAGATACCAAGGTTGGTACAGTCATTAGGATTCAAGGCCAGAAAAGGGCAGCTTTCAGAGAAGTTTGAGGAACTTTGCTGGTACTGTAACAAACCTGGGCACAAGAGAGCTCAATACTGGCAACTTCAACACAAGGAAGATGCCACAGCATGAAAGGCTGATACCCAGAAAGGTTGTTGGAACTGTGGAAATCAAGGACATGTGAGGAGACAGTGTAAGAAGAATACTATCAATAAGTCAGCCTCGGGGAAACCAGTAGTGGTTGTTGTTAATGGACGCCCACCAACCCCCATCGGGAAAATCCCGAACACTAGGTGTTAAATGGCAAGCGCACATAGTATTTACATGACAGGAAAGCTGGATGGCCAAAATTGCAACTTTGTCATAGATTCTGCATCTCAGCAAACCCTTATGAGTATCAAGGTGTTAGAACACAAAGGAGTACCAGAAGCCACACAGAAGCTCTGTGGTGTGACAGGACAGTATACAAGGTTGTGAGGACCAGTGTGGGTAACTATAGAGCTCATGGGCATAAAGGACAGACACAAAGTATACTTGCCTGACATTGAAGACCCATTCATACTAGGGTTGG
>NW_013673420.1:33145-35987 GCF_000517525.1 Limulus polyphemus
CCTCGGAAAGAATTTATACCGGAAATTAACAAACGAGCAGATACGTAACAGTATAAACATTTTAACCATTAATCATTGATTTTGTTTACTTTGTTGCAATTGGATCTAAAGGTACTCAAATATATATAGAACATTTGTTGAAAATGCCATAACTTTAATAATATTGTCTTCCTGTTTAAAATATTTAAAATTGCATAAAATAATCTGAATACCGACAAACAGATGCGGGTCACGGGTTCGAATCCACGTCACACCAAACATTCTCGCCCTTTCAGCCGTGGGAGTGTTATAATGTGACGGGCAATCCCACTATTCGTTCAAGAGTTGGCGCTGGGTGGATGACTAGCTGCTAAATTAGGGACGGCTACCGCGAAATTCATAACAAACCATAATATTATGATGCGAGGTGAAGGAGATACAATTAGCACCTGGTTTCACCCTTCAAATTGTTTAACTACAAGAATATATATAATAGAAACATTGATTGTTACTATTAAATCATTCTAAAGGAGACAAAAACATGAAAGTGAAGGTTTAATTATGGTAAACTGAATTGCAAGACTTTAACCAACAAAAGCTATTTTTAGTTTAATTACGACAAGCTATAAATTGTAATAAGTAAGTTTTCAATAGAAACTTAAATTCCTACATCTTGTTTAATAGACGTTTAATATTATAGATCGGTTGTAAAATTAATTATAAAACATCATTCGGTCAATTTGAAGAAAATCTAAATAAAGTTTATGTAATTGAGTCTCAGTTTTAAAAACTTCTAAGTTTGGAACAGTATTTAAACTGCTCATATCAAGAGCTCACTTCAGTGTTTCAAAAAACAAAGAGAGTTTCTGATCTAAATACAATGTAGCATCGCTACTTCTACAGAAAAAAAAGTAATATACGTAGATATTGTTCATGCAAGTCAAATATTTATACATTTGATACCAAGAGCACTGATTGTATCTATTAGTAACATATTATGATTCCATTTTTACATCTTAACACGTAAATTTTACATCACATTATACTTGCTTTAGTTTTAGTACCAGCCCAACAGAGAAGACAAATTGTCAATCCACTTGGCTGCGTTGCCACCAGAGGACAGTTCCCCCACGAACGTTTCTGCGAGAGGTACTATGATTGCTGGGATGGTGTGGTAAAAACAGGAGAATGTCCACGAGGGCTTGTTTTTAACAACAACCCTGACATGTACTACTGCGACTACCCAGAAAATGTTGACTGCTCCGGTCGATTTGTCACCACTGGTGGGTAACATAAAAATAATAAATTATGGCATAAAGGTTTATGTTACGTTTCCCTTATTCACTGTGATTAAAGCAATAGTTTTGCCATTTATGTTTAATTATATGAAGAAGTTTACATTTTTACTCATGTCTTACTTTCTGTGAATAAAATGTGTTCCCAGAAGGAGTATTAAATAATTATTTTCCCTTACGGCGAATCTTGTCTTCCAGTGGCACAGCGGTATGTTTTCGGACTTACAACGCTAGAAACCGGGTTTCGATACCCGTGGTGGGCAAAGCAGAGATAGCCCATTGTGCTTAACTTCAAACAAACATACAAATGGTGAATCTTACGCTACAGCAACTTAATTACTTTCAAATAAAATAAGTAATTTTAAAATCTCTCAAGAGTAATATTATTATTAACACCTATCTACAGATGTCGTTCGTCTTTTATTTAGTCTCTTTTGCGTGTTATTAAAATGTAAAAATAATAACGAAATGTGTAAATTTTTCTGATGCTGGTTGTTGCTATTGGTAAGAAATATTTTAAAGCTGTATGATGACTCATTTAAAATTTAAACACATGATTTTTAGAATGTCTTGGCATGAACTAGCGTCATCTAGTGACAAATAACGTATAAGAAGTGTAGTCTTATCGGTTGACGTCACATATATTATCATTATCTAATACTTTTACACAAAAATAAATGAGGATGAAAAGAAAGATATAAAGGCAAAACAGACTGGGGGTTTAAATTTAATCAGAAATTTATCTAATCATTAAATATTCCTTTGTACATTTGCTGTATTCTTGGTGACCTTGAAATGGTATAAGTTCTATTGTATACTTACATTACTTCTTGGTCCATTTTTTTTTTTGGGAATAAATCGAATTTTTTAACATTTGATTTCGTAGGAAGCTATTCACAACTTTCATATAACACGTGCTGGTCCAATCAGTGTTAAAATTCCCACTGAAATATTTTAAGCATTTTGTTTTTTTTACAGAGTTTTAATTCCTTCCCCCAGGTGGAAAGTTCTGGATTCAAAGTTCTGATTATCAATATTTTCCAACTAATATGTTTTACAACATTATTTATTAAGGAGCTTCCGTGATAATATGCTTTTGTGAAAGAAAGCAAATAAAAAAAATATAAATTACAAAATACTTGAAAGATTATTTCAGTTTTATCGCACTTTTTACGTATCTGCTTGTTTGTTAATTTCCGGTAGAAATTCTTTCCCAAGCGATACAAGTCCTTTCTTGATTAAACCAGTTTATTCCACGGTTAATACGTTCCTCGTCACTTTAAACTTAACAACTTTTATAACACACGCTATAAATCACAGTGATTCACACACTTTACTTACCGTCATTACTGTTCGCTTCTTTAATTATCTATCTATCGCTGGTTTCTCAGCCAGGCTTATAAACTAAAGAAGAGGGCGTCTCGAACGCACAAGGAAATTCATGATCATTCGAGAAATTCCTCGCACACGCCAATGCGCCACCAGCGTCACGTGACTTCCTCGATAAGTCATGATCCTTCTAGAAACTCCAGCGCGCATGCTCCAATCTTCGCGTGACTTCCGCTGTC
>NW_013673421.1:0-735 GCF_000517525.1 Limulus polyphemus
GAAGACTCTGCGAACAAAGAAACCACCGGAATGTTGTGTTTTTTTCCAGTGAAGACTCTACAAACAAAGAAACCACCGGAATGTTGTGTTTTTTCCATTTTTTTTACCAAAATACTACATTAGTTCGGTTCTTTACATGATATTAATATCAAGTAAATAGAAACAACAACCAAGATACCTAACTTATCTAACGTGCTAAGTCCTGGATATAACAATCACTTCACTTTCAGATGTCTGTACACTCTATAACAAGAGGGAATCCTCAATAGCCGCGACTGTAATTAGATCTCAAATCGATCAAGATATAGGGCTATTAGCTAAGAGTTTTTACCTGAAAAAAACATAAACAAACTCAGAACCATTCTATCAGCCGTTATGCCACGGCTTTTTCGAGTGGGAAGTACTAATAAAGGGGCAACATCCATGGGAAGTATTAATAAAGAGGCAACATCTATGGGAAGTACTAATGAAGGGGCAACATCCAAAAAAAGTGTGACTTCACATCCTTCGTTATAATAAGTGATTTTACACTCATGATAGAACTATGAACTATTAAATAGTAATATTTTAAGAAGACATACTCAATACACATAAGTATAATTGTAATACATTATGAAGTTACTGTCTTCGTAAACAGGTTATGTTGATAAAATTTTATAGTTTTAATAAAGTTATCTTAATGGAAGATATGTTAATAATAGTTAGTTGTTGTTGTTGTTTTTTTACTTCCACTTA
>NW_013673421.1:1511-3676 GCF_000517525.1 Limulus polyphemus
CATGTTAACAACAGGGGAGGGGTGTTTGTTGGAATCACACCTTTCTTAATATTGTTGTTTATTTTTGTAGTTAATCACAAAGCTACGCAATGGACCATATGTGCTGTGTCCACCACGGGTATCGAAACCTGGATCTTAGCTTTATAACTCCGCAGACTTGACGTTGTGCCGCTGGGGGCAAAGACTTCTAGAAGAAAGGATACTGTTTGTTTAAAAAATGATATTTGTTTTGCCCAAAATGTTGGACTTAATCAGAATTAGTAACAACTTTGATATAGAACAAAAAAAAAGATCGTATTTTAATCTAAAAGAATGTACCAGTTTATTAAATCCCCTACGTGTCTCACGTTCGAAGACTCGGTCATGTCGGAATGAAAAAGCTCAGGAAATTAAACTGACTTATTGCCTAATTCTATTCCACTGTAACGAACCTCAGAAGCCGAAACGAATAAACAACTGATTCGTTTAAAACTTATATATGTAAGCCCTACTTTTATTGGTGAAATATTTACAGTTTGATATGTTATGCAGTAAAATTAAGTCAAAAAGAGGGTTTTGTGTATATCAACGTCAGTACAGCGCTAATTTTATAAGCATTGAAAACGAAGAATATTGAAATATTTTCGTTGTGCGTTTACTTAGTGATTAATTATATTTTATAACAACTTGCAACTTTTACAGTAAACTAAGATTTGGTTTTAGAACGTTTCGATCACTGGTACCTGAGAATGTAAAAGCTGTAAATTGTAATAAAATATATAGAGACATTTTGTTCAGAATAACCCTAAGAAAAATGGGTGTGATTTCACCTTAGTTGTAAAAGGTTGAGACTTCACACTTCTATACAAGGATTCGAATGAAAAATCATATGCAACCAATACATGTGAAATATATGAATGTACATCTTTAAAGATATGTGAATTTTCATCATTATTTTTCACATAAATGAGTACATCACTCTCTAAAACTGTGAATTTGCATCATTATTTTTTTCACATAAATGAGTACACCACTTTCTAAAACTGTGAATTTGCATCATTATTTTTTCACATAAATGAATACATCACTCTCTAAAACTGTGAATTTTCATCATTATTTTTTCACATAAATGAGTACACCACTCTCTAAACTGTGAATTTGCATCATTATTTTTTCACATAAATAAGTACATCACTCTCTAAAACTGTGAATTTTCATCATTAGTTTTTCACATAAATGAGTACATCCCTCTATAAAACTGTGAATTTTTATCATTATTTTTTCACATAAATGAGTACACCACTCTCTAAACTGTGAATTTTCATCATTAGTTTTTCACATAAATGAGTACATCACTCTCTAAAACTGTGAATTTTCATCATTATTTTTTCACATAAGATTATTATTACGATGGAATATTCTTTGATGTTTTTTCGTTCACAACAATAGGTGTTATTGCAGTTAAACACACAAATATGGACTCTATAATGTATCGATAATACGCATCACTACAGTGTGAACTGTTCCTGAATTCGTAATTACGGGATTTATTACACGATGCTAAAACTAACGTTTTGCATTCTACGTGTGTTATTACACGATTAATTTGTAGTTGTATATAATTCACTATTATACGTATCAACAGCATATTTTTACCAGTCATTTGATTAGGACCTCTTGTTTTAATTCCTAAATATCAAACTCTCAAGCAATATTTACATTTTTTCCCTCTTTGTGAGGACCTGGCATGGCCTGTTGGTTAGGGCACTCAATTCACGATCTGAGGATCACGGGTTCAAATCTCTGTCACCGAACATGCTCGCTCTTTCAGCCGTGGGGGCGTTATAATGTGACGGTCAATCCCACTATTCGTTGATAAAATAATAGCCCAAGAGCTTGCGATTGGTGGTTTAGATTAGCAGCCTTTCCTCGAATCTGTCACTGCCAAATTAGGGACGGCTAGCGCAGATAGCCTTTGCGCGAAATCCACAACAAACCAAACCCTCTTTGTCAGATAAATTTCAAAGTCTCTTGAGTCCCTTCAATGCACCTTCCATCCCTGGTTTGGAATTTCTTGGAGATGGAGTAAACTTTGGACTCTCTTTCTTGATTTACGTGTATGTTAAACATACTCCATGAAATAGAATAATTTACTCACGCCAACATCGGAAATAATTAAGAAATAC
>NW_013673421.1:4595-9669 GCF_000517525.1 Limulus polyphemus
CACCCAAAGTGTCTAGCGCACTTTTGCGGCGAATAGGTTGCAAACCATGAATTCTTGGATTCACAGTTCGGGCACTCTAACCTATAGGCCATGTTCGGCTCCTACAGTATCTGAATACTGAGGTTATTAAACTTAAATTATGACCGCGCATTTGACCGCGCATTTTCAACCTCAAATGACTTAATAACCCTCGTTTATAAAAAGTTGTAATTAGATAAGTGCCGTTTCTAATTATTTTAATTAAGGTATTTATTTTCTTTGTTTATGAGTCTTCACATTTTGCTTTTCCTCTCCTTGAAAAAAATATAACATATTTATTCATTCAAATTTGTCTTCGGGTCCTTCTGAATTAAACATGAGATCATTTCATATTCCTGTTCGACTCTAAATCGTAAATCACGCTGTGTGATAATACTCTATGTAGGATGAGGGGCCCTGGTGGTTAGGACATTCGACTAGCAATCTGAGGGTCGCAGATTTGAATCTCGTCACCGAACATACTCAGCCGTGAAGCCGTTATAATGTGATGTTCAATCCCACTTTTCGTTGGTAAAATAGGAGTCCAAGAGTTGGTAGTGAATGGTGTTGACTAACTGCCTTCCCTCTAGTCTATCATTTCAAAATTAGGAGCTATCATGCAATGTGTAGTTTTGCAACTCTGACCTTATATTATTCTTGTTTAGTGACTTTGATAGACGACATGTATTAGAGTAAAAGATTAGAGCGAAACTCGACAAAGAAAACAAACTGTCTGTGATTAAACTATACATTGTCATTAAACAAACAATCTATAACGAAACTACACATTGTCATTAAACAAACTATATGTAACGAAACTATACATTGTCATTAAACAAACTATATATAACGAAACTATACATTGTCATTAAACAAACTATCTATAACGAAATTACACATTGTCATTAAAACAAACTGTCTGTGCTTAAACTATACATTGTCATTAAACAAACTGTCTATAATGAAACTATACATTGTCATTAAACAAACTATATGTAACGAAACTATACATTGTCATTAAACAAACTATCTATAACGAAACTACACATTGTCATTAAACAAACTATATGTAACGAAACTATACATTGTCATTAAACAAACTATCTATAACGAAACTGTACAATGTCATTAAAACAAACTGTCTCTGATTAAACTATACATTGTCAATAAAACAAACTGTCTATAATGAAACTATACATTGTCATTAAAACAAACTATCTATAATGAAACTATACGTTGTCATTAAACAAACTATATATAATGAAACTGTACAATGTCATTAAAACAAACTGTCTCTGATTAAACTATACATTGTCATTAAAACAAACTACCTATAATGAAACTATACACTGTCATTAAAACAAACTATCTATAATGAAACTATACATTGTCAATAAAACAAACTGTCTCTGATTAAACTATACATTGTCAATAAAACAAACTGTCTATAATGAAACTATACGTTGTCATTAAAACAAACTATCTATAATGAAACTATACGTTGTCATTAAAACAAACTGTCTCTGATTAAACTATACATTGTCATTAAACAAACTATTTATAATGAAACTATACATTGTCATTAAACCAACTGTCTATAACGAAATTACACATTGTCATTAAACCAACTGTCTATAACGAAATTACACATTGTCATTGAAACAAACTGTCTATAATGTAACTATACGTTGTCATTGAAACAAACTTTTGTTATAGATAGACAGTTTGTTTTAATGATAACGTATAGTTTCATTATAGACAGTTTGTTTTAATGATAACGTATAGTTTCATAATAGAGAGTTTGTTTTAATGACAATTTATAGTATATTATGTATCTTTGTATGAAAAGTCTGAAGAAGGCTCTAGTGCTGTAGTTATGGGATTTAATCGCGTTATTGAAGGGATCAGAATGTGGTGGAAGCGTTGACTGTCATGTTATTTTTTAGTAATTTACTCTAGCCCTCTGCGGGGCGTATGTTTCTCAGTAGTTAGCGTGCTCGGACTATTAATCCAACAGCTCATGGTGAATAAAACATGCTCCGCTATTTGGGGCCGTGGGTGCGATAATAGAAATGACGGTCAAATTCCACTATTCTGTCAGACAAGCGTAAACCCAAATCTGGCGATGGGTGCCGTTTACTCACTGCTTTCTCTCTATTCTCTCAGTTCAAAATTAGGGACTATTACGCAATTGTGTGGCTTTACGGGAAAATTGCAAAAAACAAATCTGATCCTGTATTATTGTTTTTAGTGACTCTGATAAATAATATAGTTTAAGATAAATGTGTCACGCTAGTTACTCTATAAATAACTAGTGTGTCACACTAGTTATTTATAGAGTGAATGTTCCTGAATCAGAAGAGCAATATACTTTCAGTGCATTATTTTTGCAAATAAATCACAATATTTTCTTAGATATTAACAGGTTACACATATTAACAAGGTAGCAAAAGGCTAACTTTTCTTTACTCCGTGAATGCATAATAAAGTAGAAAAAAAGAACAAAGAAACATCAGACGGATATGTGTAAATGATTTATATAGGGCGTGTACCCCAACAGGATATGGCCGTCATTGACAACCTAAATTTATGGCATCATATAGATGACCTTGACCGTAAAAGAACCATCCTAAACCATAATTATCCTCAACCAAATGTTAAAAAGCAGTGTGGTAATCCCTGTCTAGATTAACACTGGTATCTGATGAAATAGGAAAATTGAACATAAAGGCTAAGGATTACCTTCATTGAAACTCGTGTAAGGTGTTGATTTTTGTATACTTATGTACAAACCCACTTTGGACCAGAGAAATCTGACTGTTGATTGGCGTTTTGGTAAAGGAAAAAAAAAATGGAAGTCTTAGAATATTGAACTCTGAACTATCTCCTCAATTATCGCGGGTTTCTCTGTGGCGACACCTGTAAAGGTGTGACTCTTATATCAGACGGCAGCTGTGGTGGTACTGTTCTTATAGCTTCAATGACAGGAAAGGTTAAAAGTCTAACGTTAAATATATTCGAAACAGGTTGGACTCTGTATAACCTTAGGTCATACGAATGGCTGAGTGGTTGTTGTTCAGATACTCCGTGAATCTTTTATGCGACACATTTAATGGAATATATCACATCAACTGCTAACCGATTCATAAAAAAACTCTGAGCATTAAACTGAATTACCAATAAAAATTGCTTCACTTAAGTAGAGTCATAATGGTAAGAGTAGACCCTAAGATTGGCGTATTAATATCTCAGTTATACTTACTGAGCTTTGTTTGATTTTTAAAGACTTATCAGTGACTCATCATTGGTGTAGTACCTGTTCGGAATGTTTTCGTCCACAAACCCAATGGCACCTCGCGAAATCCAGCCGGCCTGAGAGCTTCAACCTAAACCCCGAATTCTGCAGCAGTGAAAAATATAGTAATTCTGCTTATACTTAGAGTTTTCAAAATATCCCAGAAGTTTAAATACGTTTTTCTAAATCCGACTAGTTGACTGAAAAATTAACCGTGAGTAGTTATGTATATAGAAACACATTAATTGTCCATTATTTTGACTAGTACATTGAAGTTCTTCCCTACACTAAGATCACATTTTCGATGAACTATATGATTGGTTATTTACAAATACCTTTGAGCAGCATCGTAAGAAAAAAACGTATATAGATGGTGTGGGTGTTTAATAATAAGGAATGGTAAAAGAATACCCAAAATATTTTATATGTGAACCCCCAAATGAAAATCGCGTAGTCAACCCTAATTTTGAACTGATAGACTAGAAGGAAGGTTGCTAGTAAACATTACCTATCGTCGAACTCTTGGATAACTCTCGTCAATACAAATGGTGGGATTTGACTGTCACTCTTATAACGCACCCATAACCCCCCCCCAAAAAAAATGGGCAGTAGGTCTCGAATCATGAACTTCGTTCGAGCATGCTAATCATTAGGCTGCACCCGACATTTTGGAAAATGTTATCAAATATAAAGGACATTTGACCCGTTGCTGAGTTAGAAGGAGTGTCACGTGACCCACTTATCACTCTGTGAAAAGCCGCTCGTTAGGACAGCAAGTCTGGACACAGATAAACGCTAAAGAAGAATACGATGCGATATTTAGGCTTTCACGAAGATCGACCTTGAATATTTGACATAAACATTGTCCGTTATGGTCAAAATCTCAATAATAGCTTCAATATGAGTTTTTGAAGTTGTTGGACCTTATTGGATTTGTTTACGACAGGGGTTGCTAACGTTGTGCTACCAAATAGCGAAGTTATAGCTATTCATCAAGAATTTTAGTGTGACTTCTACAGAAATGGTACAATACGAATTTTGTAACAAATGTCACCTCACCTTCAGAATTTGGACAGTGGAATTACTTATACTTATAAAGCACATTTGTGCTTTTGTTTTTTTCAAGCGAAGATGGCGCTTCTGGATACCAGAGGTATAGAGTTTTATATTTAACACTGGAGTGCGCACTCCTGACTCAGTCAATAATATATGCTTTGCCAACATGGCGTCCAAAACGGGCGACAAGGCGAGAAACTTAAACAAACAAACATTCACGACGCGTGTGAATTTCAGCGTCAAACATTTACCCAATAAATAAATATAAGTAATCCTTACATAAACATCATAAGCATCTATTGATGCATGACTAGAATAACTTTGGTAAGTTGGTGGCGTTTTTACTAGGATAGTTTAATTAACCAATAGCTTTGGTAAGTTGGTGGCGTTTTTACTAGGATAGTTTAATTAACCAATAGCTTTGGTAAGCTGGTGGCGTTTTTACTAGGATAGTTTAATTAACCAATAGCTTTGGTAAGCTGGTGGCGTTTTTACTAGGATAGTTTAATTAACCAATAGCTTTGGTAAGTTGGTGGCGTTTTTACTAGGATAGTTTAATTAACCAATTAGCTTTAGTAAGTTGGTGGCGTTTTTACTAGGATAGTTAATTAACCATAGGTGCATGAGAAAGAGGAGGTACTGAAGAAAGGGTTTGTTTGTTTTTAATTTCGCGCAAAGCTACACGAGGGTTATCTGGGCTAGCCG
>NW_013673421.1:10669-14843 GCF_000517525.1 Limulus polyphemus
GGGATTGTCCGTCACATTATAACGCCCCACGGCTGAAAGGGCGAGCATGTTTGGTGGTACAGGGACTCGAACCCGTGACCCTCAGATTGCGAGTCGAGCGCCCTAACCACCTTGGCCATGCCGTGCCCTAAAGGAAGGGACTAGACTGTAGCGAATTAATATTTTTCCTTCATAGCAGATCTATTCAACTATGGTCTAGCCTACTTAGGAGTCTCTGTATCTCATAGATAGGCCAGGTGACTTTCAAATGTTTAATATTTTCCTTTGTACGAGCAAAATGCTATAAGTACAATCATGATATATTATATGGGTGCCAGGGGAGGGAAGCGGTCAGGCCCTTACTAGCCAATCTATAAAGGATTCAATAGTTTTATAACCACACTAATTAGAACCTTCAACAATAGTATATACACTGTACACTGAATGTGAGGTTTAGAAATGATAATTGACACTTTAAAACAATGACAGATTCTTGTCAATAATATTTATGTATTTTAAAGTTTAACAGTTTGTTCAATATCAGTTAAACTTTGATCACTAAATCTTTTAGAGGCCTATATCACGAATGATCAAATACCACTTAAGGTTCCAGGGTAGCACAAACGAACCCCGCTATCTCTACTCCTAAGCAGAGATCTCAGACTAGCCTACTCACGTACGCCCCCTGCTGGGCTACACAGTGAGACAACAAACATCGCTAGTGACAGTGTAGAGTAAATTTGTCAAAACATTTGTAATACTCACTTTTCAAAAGAAACTGCCTTCCCCCCGTCTCTCGCCGATTTGAAAAGTCCTAGCGGACGTAGGTAGCTCATTGGCGTTTCATTTTCATCTGTTTTTTTGTTGGTGCGGATGATTAACTGTAGGCAGTGTAACAGAAGTCCTTTGACACTTGGCTGTCTTTTTTTTTAAATGTTTGCAGATCCACTTTTCTTCACAGGGACATGTGACACGCGCGTGCTCTAGTGTTAAAGACACAACTCTATGACCAGAGGAAATAACCTTGCGTTCCAATCTTTGCACGCGTGTCATAGGTTCGCAAGTCTAATTGCTTTAGGGAAATTATAAAATCAGACTCAACTGGACTTATTTACTGTAACTCCAGAAATGAAGTGTTTGTTACACGTAATTAATCGATGATAGAAGTCTTACTATCAAAACGTGTATATATATATACTGTATGGGAACTACAGCATCGTTGTTATCCTTATTATGATGACTAGATATATCTTGTGGGATATGCCCCAGATAAGGACTTCAACGGCGTTATAAAGACACGATGATCTAGTTGGAGACTCTACACATATAAATACCTAAGTAGCAGTAAAACTCCATATTGAGAAGACAACGTATTGTGGGATGTGCCCCAGATAAGGACTTCAATGGCGTTAGAACTCGTTATACGTTGTCTTCTCAATATGGAGTTTTACTGCTACTAAGGTATTTATATGTGTAGAGTCTCCAACTAGATCATCGTGTCTTTAAGCTTGCATCACTAAGGAGAATTACATCAACATGGACAGGACTCACTAGAAAACCATACTGTGTAGTGGGATCTCTAAAAATAATTACAATAACAGGAACAGGATTTGCTATAAAAACACAATGTTTAGTGGGATCTCTAAGGAGAATTACATCAAAATGGACAGGACTCCCAATAAAAATCACAATGTGTAGTGGGATCTCTAAAGAAAATTACATCAACAAAGACAGAACTCGCTATAAAAATCAAAATGTGTAGTGGGATATTTGAAGCGAACTACATCTACAAGAACAGAACTCGCTGTAAAAGATCAAAATGTGTAGTGGGATCTCTAAAGAGAATTACATCAACAAGGACAGGACTTGCTATAAAAACCATAATGTGTAGTGGGATCTCTAAAGAGAATTACATCAATAAGGAGAGAACTCGCTATAAAAATAACAATGTGTAGTGTGATCTCTAAGGTGAATCACATAAACAAGGACAGGACTTGCTATAAAATGCACAATGTATAGCGAAATCTCTAAGGCGAATTACATCAACAGAGACAAGACTCGCTATAAAAACCACAATGTGTATAGGGATCTCTAAGGAGAATTACATAGATCAGGACAGGATTCGTTCTAAAAACGCAAGCATCCATGTTTATAAAATTCTACAGGTAAAGACATCCTGCTAGAACCCTTGTTATTAGAACCACGTGACGTAATGACGTTAGCAACGATATAATATATGGTAAAAAGTAAAGAATTCAGTGAGGAACTACAGGATAAAGGTGTAAAAAATTATGAAGTTCTTACTATAAGATACAGATGCGAAGTTAAGGAAACTAAAGAAACAGAGCTCGTTGTTAAAAACAGATAGGGACATTAACAATGACAGAATTTATTTACTCATAAACGAAAAACATGTAATAAAATAAATAAATATTTAAGTAATAAATACGCCACCAGAAAAGAAACTTATCATAAACAAGCTAAATTTACTTTGGGTTGAATACATTAAGGACAGTACAGTACAGTACCATAAAGTTTGGGAAAGAAATAACTGTGTTCTACACTACTTGTTAGAAGTATCGTTGTCGTATTGTTAATGGACACCACGTGTGAAGTTCGTGTGCTAATACACACTATAAGTATCTAGGCATTTTGGAGATGCTGAAATGCCCGACACTGTTCTGCTTGGTGTAAAGCTGATCAACAATATAACATGCGTGATTTGTCACAAGTTGTGTAGAGTGTTGGCAGACAAACAATTCAACTGTAAATCCGTTGTGACAACCACGAAGGATTGGTTGGAGTTACTGGATGAGTCACATTGTGGGTGTGGGTGTTGGAACTTTTTGGTAAAGTTGGTGTATCTTGGAAATCAATGAACATGGTTTTTAGAAGACGGTATCTCCAAAGTTTATAAGCTTACAATTAAACTTAGTTGTTTGAAATATAGTTTCTCAAACGTATCTCCATTTAATATTTAGTAATTCTGTTGTTGGTGTGAAATAACTTCTTTTGAATGGAAGGTGTGAATTCACACTTTTGTAGACGCAACTCCTGTAGCCCTCTCATCGGTTTTAGATACCCGTGGTGGGCACAGCACAGCTAGCTTTATGTAGCTCTGTGCTTAATAACAACAAAACAACCAAGTCAGCTCCTGTATCAACAGTTCACATCCCATAAAAGTGTGAAATCACACATTTGTTTTTAGAGTGATTAGAAATTATAGTATAGGTCATCTTTGAGACCATGCAGAGAGGTTATTTAGAAAAATTAGACAATAACCGTCTTATTTAAACCGCCCGAGCATTTGAAACTTACAAATACGAACTGAACCGGACACCCATCGAAATCTTCTTTAAAACCGCCCGAGCATTTGAAACTTACAAATACGAACTGAACCGGACACCCATCGAAATCTTCTTTAAAACCGCCCGAGCATTTGAAACTTACAAAGTTATTATTATCAGAACCGATTCTTCGAACATTGAACATTACAATGTTTTTTAGAGAGAGTCCTAGTGACTCTCACCCTCTGCCCTGAGTACTGCTGCTATTCTGATAAGCAGGTTTTAAAGAAGATTTCGACGGGTGTCCGGTTCAGTTCGTAAAATTATTACTAAACCATTTGGAATACAATTTGGTTGGTGTAATGGTTTCATGTTTAAACTGTTTGCATCAAATTATGTTTTATTCTACTTCTCTTTCCAATTTGTAATAGAGTTAACAAACTGGACTTCAAAGAAGAAATGATTTTGTCTTTGAAAGGTAGATTATTGGACATGCGTTTCATAAACTGATAAATATGATAAAAACTATGAAGATGTAAACTCTCAAATATTTGAAAAATACAGATTTCAAAACCAGAGTAACATTATGGAGGGACAAACAAAGAAATCTAAGAGACTGTCCTAGGAAACGCCTTATCACAAAGTCCACATCTGTTGATGTTACTGTTACGTCACAAGTAAGTGTGAACTGTTACGTCACAAAGTCACCCAACACACCTTATCTTACTCTAACAGTGTGAACTGTTACGTCACAAAGTCGCCCTTATCTTACTCTAACAGTGTGAACTGTTACGTCACAAAGTCACCCAACACACCTTATCTTACTCTAACAGTGTGAACTGTTACGTCACAAAGTCGCCCAACACACCTTATCTTACTCTAACAGTGTGAACTGTTACATCACAAAG
>NW_013673421.1:15806-20835 GCF_000517525.1 Limulus polyphemus
CACTTGTGGGTTAGTGGGTCTTCTACAAACACACTTGTGGTGATTGCGAAGCAACATATGTTGACAAAACAAATGCCAATTAAAAATACATGTACTTCCCCATTCGCACACATTTCCAAATTAATAAACACCCTTTATCAAGTTTTCTTTGACCAGAATCTCGTAGTTTGACGTTAGCATTTTGAAGATATCAGTATTTATCTCAAACTAATATCCAAATTTAAATAATACTCTCAATTCCTGGTTTTGATATATCCATTTTATTAAATTCTATTCTAAACTTTTGTACAATGTACATATTTTGTATACCCATTCTTTCTCCATATTAGAACTTGTACTATTTGTAGTTTTATATATATATATATGTATATACTACAAATATATGTTGTATGAAAGACCTTAGATCGCTGATGGTGGAATGTGTACATTGTGAAAAGTTCGAAGACATACTGTACTTATACATACCGTTGTTGTTCACTGATCCTGAGAGCTTACATACCATTGTTGTTCACTAAGCCTGAGAGCTTATATACCATTGTTGTTCACTAAGCCTGAGAGCTTACATACCATTGTTGTTCACTAAGCCTGAGTGCTTACATACCGTTGTTGTTCACTAAGCCTGAGAGCTTACATACCATTGTTGTTCACTAAGCCTGGGAGCTTACATACCGTTGTTGTTCACTAAGCCTGAGAGCTTATATATCGTTGTTGTTCACTAAGCCTAAATAGCTTAGTGAGATACTCAGTAACAATAAAAAAAACTGAAACAAATTAAAATTTTGTTGTAAACTCGCTTTTATTAAAATACCTTTTAAGGTTTGATTTTTCATCAAATAATTCTTTGGATATTTAATTTAATTGGATATATTCATGTACTGTATACATAAGTAATAAAAATAAGAAGAAGTAGTGTCCTTTTCTTTACTTAAAATCACGTGTTCAATATGTAATATTAACCTCCGATTAGAACAAGCCATGTATTTAGAGCGAAACTATAACTGTGTTTATTTGTTTGTAATTAAACACAAAGCTACACAATTGGCTAGCTGTGCTCTGCCCACCACAAGTATCGAAACCCGATTTCTAGTGTTGTAAGTCCACGGGCATACATACCGCTGTGCCACTAAAAATCAACCTGGTAATCAGTAGAGCTGATTAAGTATACTTTTCTTGCGTTTCTATTTATAAATATTAGAAATGTTTTATTTGCTCGAAACAAAAAAATTGAGAAAGAATTAATTGATTTCACCGAGAAGCAGTCCCCCAACAATAACAATAATGTTTATCGTAATTTAATATTTTTTTTATATATATAATTAAATATTTATTAACTAGCCAAAAACTTATTCTTTTATAGATGATTTAGGAAGAGTCTTCATGAGGAACAAACAATTGTACATTAGTCACCCAAGACTTACTCCACGAGCGTTACGCTGAACCAGCATATTTTCCCTTTGTTTGCTCGACAATAAGCTTAATTTCCCAATTATTCACAACAAGAGACATATTATTAATTAGCAATTCTTGTTTCTCAGGCCCCGTTTTAATTTGTATATATTTCATTGTTGTTTTGACAGGTTTCATTGTTGGGTTAGCCGTATATGTGTGGAACAAACAGTATAACCCTTAGTAGGATGTTAGACGAAGACGGTAATAATTCTATCAACTTTAAAGTTCGGTGATATTTTATCTTTATCAGTTCTTGTTTCTCAGGCCCCATTTTAATTTTATATATTTCATTGTTGTTTTGACAGGTTTCATTGTTGGGTTAGCCGTATATGTATGGAACAAACAGTATAACCCTTAGTAGGATGTTAGACGAAGACGGTAATAATTCTATCAAGTTTAAAGTTCGGTGATATTTTATCTTTATCAATTCTTGTTTGTTTTTTTTTTACCGTAGATAATTTAACTGAAACGAAATTGATTTCGTTAGCAGTTTTTTTTTGTTGTTTTTTTTTATCGATACTTATTCATCCGTGTATTTAATAGTATTTGATGACACTTTTTGTTGTTGGTTTTTAGGTTTCATATTCTGATTTAGCCCCCTGGTAGGTCAGCTGTAAGCTTGAAGGCTTGTAAACGCTAAAAAAAGCCAGGGGATCAGAACCCAGATTGCCCATTATTGCCTTGCGCTTCAAACAAATAAAGAAGCGAATCTAGTCAAATCAGATAAAACGCTAAAAGAAATAGGAGTTCGTTCATCTCAAAAATTGAAAATTTTGATAGTTTCTCTAAAATTAAATGTTACGTTATTTTCCAAACCTAGTACCTGAGGGTTTCCTCATCGGAGACTACCTGCTTGCTGCGTTATTTTTATAGTTACTCATCTCCTTCATTTCCACGTGACAAGCTTAATATCGGATATAATAGACATGAAGTGATCCAAAGTTTGCATGCCTTAATATTTTCATTGCACTGTGAATGCTCCCCCAGTGGCACAGCGGTATGTCTGCGGACTTACAACGCTAGAAACCGGGTTTCGATACCCGTGTTGGGCAGAGCACAGATAGCCCATTGTGCAGCTTTGTTCTTAACTTCAAACAAACAAACAAATGCCCTGTGAATAATCCCACTCTAGATATTTTTGATTTGTAATAAACGTTTATATGATTGTACAAAAGAGATTATAGTAAAAATTAAAGTTATGACAGTTTGACAATATCACATCCTTTGCAGCCGTGGGGGCGTTATAATGTGACGGTCAATCCCACTATTCGTTGGTAAAAGAGTGGCCCAAGAGTTGGCGGTGGGTGGTGATGACTAGCTGCCTTCTCTCTAGTCTTACAATGCTAAATTAGGGACGGCTAGCGCAGATAGCTTTGCGCGAAATTCAAAACAAACAAACAAACACATCCTTTGTTTTATGTTGTTTTTGTTTATTTCAAAGAACACAATCTACAAGTAATGATTTGCTGATATGAGCAAGGCATTCTGTGTGCATGTGTCACAAATATTCTGTGTGCATGTGTCACAAATAATATCGTGATTTTAGAATTCCACCATGGAATATGGATACTTTTTTTTTTAATTTAGTTTTCCTTACACAATGAAAAGGTATTATCCATGCTGTTATTGCTTTACATAAACTCTTAACTTTTTGATGGAGATTTTACTAACACCTACAAACCATGTGTTTGTTGCAACATGCACTCCTTACCACACACACGCACACACAAAAAAGTATTTCCAACCTGAATCCCATGCATGCGACACATACATTAAACATTCAGATCATAGAACCTTAAGATAAGACATAGCCATCTTAAGATAGAACTGTTGACCGGAGGACGGGCACTATAGTACGAAAAAAGAAACTAAGTTAAATATACAGAAAAAAAAAAGTTTCATATCAATCAAAAGCTTCAAACACAAGTTGTTTGGTCGGTTGTTTCGGAAATTAGTGCAACCCTACACAAGAGCTATCTTCACTAGTCGTCCCTAATTTTCAAACCTACACAAGGGCTATTTTCACTAGTCGTCCCTAATTTCCAAACCTACACAAGAGCTATCTTCACTAGTCGTCCCTAATTTCCAAACCTACACAAGAGCTATCTTCACTAGTCGTCGCTAATTTCCAAACCTACACAAGGGCTATCTTCACTAGTCGTCCCTAATTTCCAAACCTACACAAGAGCTATCTTCACTAGTCGTCCCTAATTTTCAAACCTACACAAGGGCTATCTTCAGTATTTGTCCCTAATTTTCAAACCTATACAAGGGCTATCTTCAGTAGTCGTCCCTAATTTCCAAACCTACACAAAGGCTATCTTCACTAGTCGTCTCTAATTTTCAAACCTACACAAGAGCTATCTTCACTAATCGTCCCTAATTTTCAAACCTACACAAGAGCTATCTTCACTAGTCGTCCCTAATTTTGAACTGATAGCCTAGCGGGCAGGCAGCTTGTCAAAAGCACTCACCACCAACTCGAAGGTTACTCTAATTTAAAAGCGAAATTTGGCCGTTAATCTTATAACGCTAACACAACCCCAAAGTGCGGAACACATTTTTGCGACAATGAGCCGC
The DNA here is from genome assembly GCF_000517525.1 of Limulus polyphemus. NCBI lineage: Eukaryota > Metazoa > Arthropoda > Merostomata > Xiphosura > Limulidae > Limulus > Limulus polyphemus. The sequence goes on from NW_013673421.1 coordinate 19,836, forward strand.
GAACCCTGAACCCTCAGATACACTGTCCAAGAACGCTAACCATTTGGTCAGGATTGGTTCTACGTAAGAAAGTAATTAACGCCGGAACAAGGACAAGGTTTTAGTTTAAAGCAATGCTGTAAGAAGATGACGACAGTTGAATCAAAACAGCATATGTTTTAGAATCGTAAACACAGTTCTTAAAATATTGAGAGCCGTTTTTAAATCAAGTCATCAAGTAAATCAAAACAAGATATCACACTGGAAAATAACAAATTTACCAAATATTTTACATACACGAACTTATACATTCTATGTTGTTGTTTTTTCAGAAGTATCCTTGCCGTTCGTTGCCGAGAGGGAAACTGAGAAAGCCATAATCATCATTTATCAATGCAGCTGGAGGAGTCAACATGGAAGCTGCACGTTGACACTGATCATCTGTTGGAAATCGTCGTTAGGCTGTCATCACCTTCCCCCTAGCGGGTACCTGCTGTGGCAAACTTGGGGTTTCTAACCGGCATTCACCATGGCCCGTTAACATGCAATGCCCTTGGAAATCCCAAATGTGCGCAGCAAGATGCAACATTCCAGGGGCCATCCAGATAATTCCACGTACTTAACCGTCCGTCTTTACGTTTTAGGATATTCATTCCTTATTAAAACCCAATTAAATCTCGATACAGTTTAGATATTCAACCGCTCATTTTGATACTGAAACGAATTTTAAATAAATATATTTTGTCCTAAAGTTAATATAAAAACATCATGGCTTTTTTAATGAAAAGACCATTACTTTTACAAAATTATTCATTTCTTGTTGTTTGTAATCAAATTAATAAATTTCTCCTACCGATAACTAAAATTTGTTATGATCTGGCCACGATTCTGGTTTTTGAATATCTCCTACCGATAACTAAAATTTGTTATGATCTGGCCACGATTCTGGTTTTTGAATATCTCCTACCGATAACTAAAATTTGTTATGATCTGGCCACGATTCTGGTTTTTGAATATCTCC
>NW_013673421.1:21796-22860 GCF_000517525.1 Limulus polyphemus
CCCCCCCCCTCCCAGTGGCACAGCAAGTCCGTAGGCTTATAATGCTAAAAACAGGGTTTTGATACACGTGGTTGGCGGGAACGTAAATAGCCCATCGTGTACCTTTGCGCTTAACAAGAACAACATAAAATAAGTAAAGAAAACACTTGTGATTTTCTTATTGTGGCGGGACCGAAACACGTGGAGTTGTCCAGCGAGCTTTGTTGTACATCTTTCTAACTTTTCCTTAAAGAAACACAGTAACGGCATTAGCAAGCAAAAATTTAGGATTAACTATTGACATCTATATTAAATGTAAGTTTAATTTAGGATTAACTATTGGCATCTATATTAAATGTAAGTTTAATTTAGGATTAACTACTGACATCTATATTAAATGTAAGTCTAATTTAGGATTAACTACTGACATCTATATTAAATGTAAGTTTAATTTAGGATTAACTACTGACATCTATATTAAATCTAAGTTTAATTTAGGATTAACTATTGGCATCTATGTTAACTGTAAGTTTAATTTAGGATTAACTATTGACATATATGTTAAATGTAAGTTTAATTTAGGATTAACTACTGACATCTATATTAAATGTAAGTCTAATTTAGGATTAACTACTGACATCTATATTAAATGTAAGTCTAATTTAGGATTAACTATTGGCATCTATATTAAATGTAAGTTTAATTTAGGATTAACTATTGACATCTATATTAAATGTAAGTTTAATTTAGGATTAACTATTGACATCTATATTAAATGTAAGTTTAATTTAGGATTAACTATTGGCATCTATATTAAATGTAAGTTTAATTTAGGATTAACTATTGACATCTATATTAAATGTAAGTTTAATCTAAGATTAACTATTGACATATATATTAAATGTAAGTTTACTTTAGGATTAACTATTGGCATCTATATTAAATGTAAGTCTAATTTAGGATTAACTATTGGCATCTATGTTAACTGTAAGTTTAATTTAGGATTAACTATTGGCATCTATATTAATCTATAATAATAATTAAAGAAATATCACAAAATTTTATATTTTGCGTGTGAATGTTTA
>NW_013673421.1:23641-30386 GCF_000517525.1 Limulus polyphemus
GAGCTGTGCTGTGCCCACCACAGGTATAGAAACCTGGTTTCTAGCAATGAAAGTCTGCCGACATACCGTTATACCACTAGGGAGCTTTTATATTAGTCTCTTTAGATCGTCTGCTCGATAACAAATAAGAGCAGATATATTTAAAAAGTGGTTTCTATGAATTGCGGTCGTCATTTTTCAAGTTGGAATTGAAAAATAGCTATCTGTTGTAAAGAATTGCGTATTGGGCTTAAATACATTGTATTTTTCTATATAAATATGATATTAACTCAACCCAAACATAATGCTGAAAGGAGAAAAGGAATTCAATATGCCGAGGGCTAATTGGCAAGCTTTGAATTTGTGTTCTGAAGTTATCGAGAATTGTGATGTTGGAAATAAACTTTAAATATTCCTGTATGGGTTTGGATCTCACTAAAATGTTTTCTCAAGCTGCGTATAGTAGATATACCTAGCCTCCCCATTGTTAATCATACTGATATCTTAGTTTTTCAAACGGGCAGGGGAGATGAGGCTAGCTAACTCTGTAACACACCCCTTTACCGCTTATTAATAGCTTTTCCCTCTGTTGGAAATTTACCGATATTCCCTTCCAGGTAGAATGATCTGTCTACTTGAACAGCAAGCTCCCAGCAGGCATCACGTCGGTAGATGAAAGGTGATTAGAATTCCCTAATGTTGAGTGGGGTGAACTAGGAGAGGAAGAGTTACTGGCTAAAATAATGGTCACTAATCGACTTATAAGTAAAACTTATCTGAGAGGTTCAAACACGTAGTGAAGCTTAGAAATTTCTCGCTCTAATAACATTTACATCATGTCATGTAAATAACGCTGGTTCTGAAAAAAAAAAAGATGGAAAGTTAATGGTATATAAAATAACTCGCAGTGGATATGACCACGTTAGGTCCTAGTAATTAATTACGTAATACGTCTCAGTGTGTTCGAACATTAACAAGTCGTTAGTTCCTGCTTAGACATCTCATTCTACATGCAGTTAAAATTAGCATCCAGTGGAATAAAGGAAAATGGAGAATAAACATTTTCCGTTTGATACATCCGCGTTAGAAAGTAGAATAAACATTTTACGTTTGATATATCCGCGTTAGAAAGTAGAATAAACATTTTACGTTTGATACATCCGCGTTAGAAAGTAGAATAAACATTTTCCGTTTGATATATCCGCGTTAGAAAGTAGAATAAACATTTTACGTTTGAGACCAAATTTTTCGATAACGGAGAACTTAACGTTTATGATAAAGTAAAAGGCGTTATATTAAAACTATTTTGAATATGCAAATCAGCAAGTCATGTGGAACGGAATGTATGAGAACTACATTTTGACATTGGCTTTCATAGGTGATGGGACACTTTTATGAAGGGTACACGTAACAGCCCTTTACGACGTAAAATATTCATACACTCAGACCATAAAAATGTGTTCAGGTCACGGATTTATAATTTCCAAGACGGTAGTATCCCTTATACTTAATGACATTTAAAAACAAAGGAATATGGAACAATTTGGAACATAAGGACCATTCAGCATGAGACCTGCAAAAAGTCGTATCCCAGCCGTGGTGAACAAAGTGTGGAATCTTGTAACAGGGAATACACGAAGCCGTCCAAATGCCCCAGTCAACAGTGTGTTGCATAATCAAGCATAATTTCGGTGTGAAAAAAGCGACGCAAGTTGCTTCCATAACATATCACTTTAACCATCACGTATCTCAAACAGACAGAGAATGTAACGAGTATTCATGCAATTCCATATGAAGGCATACCGTTAAAGTCACCGGACGCAACGCCTCTAGATTTCTACGCGTTAAAACGAGCTAGGAAACCATAATCCTCGTCTCGTGCACTATATGTATTATGGATAGTCGCAGAGAGTAGTGGTGTGCTTTTTGTATGGCAGCCTTATTACGAAGTTTTTTTAGAGTGAAAACTACGCTGCAGAGCTATTGTCAAGGTGCAAGGATGTCAGAGAGAGCACGACCGAACGTGACGACATGGAATGTAAATCATATTAACATTTTATAACTTATATATAAAAAAAAACTTCATAGAATTTAAATTGCCGATTCATTTAAGTGGCATACGTTGTCTTATCCTGATATTTACAGGATAAGATATTTTTTTATCCTGAGAAAATCAAAATAACCCAATGTCTTTGGATATGTGTCGCGTATGAATATTTTTCATGAAGAAAACAGACATCATCATTCTACGTTTGTCAAACATACCAAACTAAGAGATCCGCCTGAGTCATTTTGGGCATATAAGCCTCGTTAAACACAAGAAAGTATTCAATTAAATGGTCCAAAACGTGCTTGTAATCACAAATCAGCGCAATTCTATCATAGTATTATAAAACTGGACGGTAGGCAGGCCATTTCCTATTTCTTTTATATCCTAACTCAGGCCGGGAACCCTTTTAATAAGTGATTATGGGCTGAATATCAAGATGTAACGATTAAAGGTTGGGTTATCTTCTGTTATCAAGATAGCAATGTGTTCCCTGGTGGTCTATTCTTAAAGAACACACCGAGAAAATGACGTAGTGGGTTTAAGTAACACAGTATCTTCAAGACGCATCAGTTTCAGAATAATAATAAAAAAAATTACTTTACGTGAGTACTACTACTAGTACTTTTTAATTACCTTCAAGGTGAAATGTGTTCGTTGCAAAAAAAAACAGAATTACATAGATAAGTATGTAAAGATAAGGAACCTCCAAGGTATCCAAATTCTCGCATAAGAAATGGAAAGGAAGCGAAACGCGCGCGCACACACACACAGAGAAAGAAAAACGATTAGGGTTGTTTTGGTTGTGTTAAGACTAAAATTTTAGAAACGCCTCATATATCATATCATTCTTTAGGAAATTGTGTAAAAGTGTGAAAAGATATTAATCGACACAGTTCGTTTATTTCAACCCAACGTAATTATCTGAAAATTGCATAATTTATAATCGTGTTGGATGTATTCGTGTTCTTATGTTACGTTTGCAAATCACACTATGAAAATAGCAAGGTAAAACACGTAAAGCAAATTCTGAGGGTGATAAAGATTAAGAGACAGAAAGAACAATACAAAATAATAAACTGATTTTTTTTGAACCATTAAATAATAAGGTAATGTATTTAATATTGAATAACGTTAGCTAATAAAACCAACATGATAATAATGATAAGTCGACAAACAACAATTTATGAGCATAATTGAGTGATTTAATTTTGAGAGAACATGTTTCGATAGAACGTTGGTCATACCCATCCCCCCTCAAAAAAAATACACCACTTCCTCATGCTTATGTTTCTCAGTATGGCATAATGTGTTTCCTTACTCAAGTTACTGTTCTACTAGTTAATTCTGAGATTTCTACAGAATTACCTTTACACATCCATATCTAAATCTGGTAATTATATTAAGTTGACGCCGTTTGTTAAATACTACTGAAGCACTTGGTGGCAATGTGTTGTTATGTTAGATACTATTGAAGCACTCGGTGACAATGTGTTGTTGTGTTAAGTACTCCTGAAGAACTCGGTGACAATGTGTTGTTGTGTTAAGTACTATTGAAGCCCTTGGTGACAATGTGATAGTGTGTTAAATGCTACTAAAGCCCTTGGTGGCACTGTTCTATAGTGGTAAATACTATTGAAGCACTCAGTGACACTGTGATGTTGTGTTAAATACTACTGAAGCCCTTGGTGACAATGTGTTGTTATGTTAGATACTATTGAAGCACTCGGTGACAATGTGTTGTTGTGTTAAGTACTATTGAAGCACTCGGTGACAATGTGTTGTTGTATTAAGTACTCCTGAAGAACTCGGTGACAATGTGTTGTTGTGTTAAGTACTATTGAAGCACTCGGTGACACTGTGATGTTGTGTTAAATACTACTGAAGCCCTTGGTGACAATGTGCTAGTGTGTTAAATGCTACTAAAGCCCTTGGTGACACCGTCCTATAGTGCTAAATACTATTGAAGCACTCGGTGACACTGTGATGTTGTGTTAAATACTACTGAAACACTTGGTGACAATGTGCTAGTGTGTTAAATGCTACTAAAGCCCTTGGTGACACCGTCCTATAGTGATAAATACTACTAAAACACTTAGTGACAATGTGCTAGTGTGTTAAATGCTACTAAAGCCCTTGGTGACACCGTCCTATAGTGCTAAATACTATTGAAGCACTCAGTGACACTGTGATGTTGTGTTAAATACTACTGAAGCCCTTGGTGACAATGTGCTGGTGTGTTAAATGCTACTAAAGCCCTTGATGACACCGTCCTATAGTCCTAAATACTACTGAAACACTTCGTGACACTGTCTTATTGTGTTAGATACTACTGAAGCACTTGATGACACTGTCCTATTGTGTCAAATACTTCTTTCTGGCCTTATTTGGACGAAGACGAAAAAGCTGTGTGTAGAAAGATTTTCTTGCTGTTTGATACTAAACACCTGATCTAAAATCCTTCATATTAGATACTAGACGAAAAGATTGTTTCGGATATTAGCATAAAGCTACACAAGCTGTAGCCGTCTGTGGTAAACTAGTCTACAGTTGTTTCTAAGCATTGTTCTTCACGCATCACCTTAATTTACTTTTTTTGGAGGGGGGTAAGGCAACTCGACGTTTTGATGAAATAGATACGCATGCTAATTTTCGGGGTAATATTCGTCAGCTTTAGCCTCAGGTCAGCTTTGGCATTCATTCTGCTTCTGTATTATCACTTCAAGACAGCTAGGGATGGAAATCCCGTCTCACACAGGTAGGTAGTAGCACAAGGAATAAGACAATGAACTGCTTTGTCTGTAAGTTGCGGATACTCCCCCAGTTCTCTGGATCTCAAACTCTAATCATGGACGTCTTTTAACCTCTGACCTTAATGTTCCATCACAAGAACCATTCTTCTTTCTTAGAGGTCATTATCCGACAATGCGTGAAAACTCCCAAATAATAAGTACGTTTTTCCATTTTAACTCACAAGCCGTATAACGTAGAGTTTTAGACTTTTCCAACTAATTCACATACGTTCTTCCTGCTTATGTAGCTGAATTTTTAAGGTCTCGAATGTCGGTTTGCTTCGTTCGTAATTATGAAACCTTTCTTCGCGAACCATACATTGGGAGCCCATGGACTAAAGTGAAGGCAGCTGCTTAACAACGCCTCCTGTAAGTCTGGGGCTGCCCTAATCGAGTAGTGGGATTTTACTGTTACTCTTATAACACTCTCATTTCCCCAAAGTGAGGAGCGCGTTTTTGCAGTAATGGGACCAGAACTAAGGATCGTCTCATTTACAGTCCGGCGCGCTAGCCTATAAGCCATCCTCGGTCCTTTTAAATAAAAGGATCTGGACAAAGTAGCTTACACGCTTTAAACAGTAATTGACATTAACCAATAATAACTTTGAACACTAAAGAAGTAGAATACAATTCACAATTAAAGCTTGTGTCATTTTTTTCAATTTAATAAGATCTAAGTCTTCTTCTAAACACAATTTAATAAGATATAAGTCTTCTTCTAAACACAATTTAAGAAGATCTAAGACTTCTAAACACAATTTAAGAAGATCTAAGACTTCTTCTAAACACAATTTAAGAAGATCTAAGACTTCTTTTAAACACAATTTCCGAAGATCTAAGACTTATTCTAAACACAACTTAAGAAGATCTAAGACTTCTTCTAAACACAACTTAAGAAGATCTAAGACTTCTTCTAAACACAAGTTAAGAAGATCTAAGTCTTCTTCTAAACACAATTTAAGAAGATCTAATACTTCTTCTAAACACAATTTAAGAAGATCTAAGACTTCTAAACACAATTTAAGAAGATCTAAGACTTCTTCTAAACACAAGTTAAGAAGATCTAAGTCTTCTTCTAAACACAATTTAAGAAGATCTAATACTTCTTCTAAACACAATTTAAGAAGATCTAAGACTTCTAAACACAATTTAAGAAGATCTAAGACTTCTAGACACAATTTAAGAAGATCTAAGACTTCTTCTAAACACAATTTAAGAAGATCTAAGACTTCTTTTAAACACAATTTCCGAAGATCTAAGACTTATTCTAAACACAACTTAAGAAGATCTAAGACTTCTTATAAACACAATTTCCGAAGATCTAATACTTCTTCTAAACACAATTTAAGAAGATCTAAGACTTCTAAACACAATTTCCGAAGATCTAAGACTTCTTCTAAACACAATTCAAGAAGATCTAAGACTTCTTCTAAACACAATTTCCGAAGATCTAAGACTTCTTATAAACACAATTTAAGAAGATCTAAGATTTCTTATAAACACAATTTCCGAAGATCTAAGACTTCTTATAAACACAATTTAAGAATATCTAAGACTTCTTCTAAACACAATTTCCGAAGTTCTCGTTTCCCACAAAACTAATATTATTAATATGTATGAGATTTTTGAATCCCTTTTAATTCACTCTATAAATTAATTCAAGTGTGTGTGAATAATGTTATGGCATTGCGCCTAATTTAATTCACTATATAAATTAATTCAAGTGTGTGTGAATAATGTTATGGCATTGCGCCTAATTTAATTCACTATATAAATTAATTCAAGTGTGTGTGTGAATAATGTTATGGCATTGCGCCTAATTTAATTCACTATATAAATTAATTCAAGTGTGTGTGAATAATGTTATGGCATTGCGCCTAATTTAATTCACTCTATAAATTAATTCAAGTGTGTGTGAATAATGTTA
>NW_013673421.1:31386-34854 GCF_000517525.1 Limulus polyphemus
ATTGCGCCTAATTTAGTTCACTCTATAAATTCATTCAAGTGTGTGTGTGAATAATGTTATGGCATTGCGCCTAATTTAATTCACTCTATAAATTAATTCAAGTGTGTGTGAATAATGTTATGGCATTGCGCCTAATTTAATTCACTCTATAAATTAATTCAAGTGTGTGTGAATAATGTTATGGCATTGCGCCTAATTTATTATTCAATATTATACAGAAAAATAACTGTTTAATTATTATATTGAAAATATAATCTATGACGTAGAGGTCTAATGTATTCTTTAATTCGTCACAGCCTATAATGTGAAACGCGGTTGCACTTGTTCATCATTCGTCCATCAGCACATCTTGGGTCAACAAGCCAAAGAAATACAGTTAGGCCTCTTATAATGGTAATGTGTTGCATGTAATATTTATGGGACTTATTAGTCTTTTGTTTTTAACTCATGTATAGTAATCTCGATTAGTTTTGATGTGTAAATAATATTACGTCACAGATTATACTTCCAATTTTTACCTTTGATGAAAATAAAATAAATCTATGACATAATCATTATACAACTGGTCCTTTGGATAAGGCCCCGGCATGGCCAGGTGGTTAGGATGCTCGACTCGCAATCTGCGGGTCACGGGCTCGAATCCTCGTCCCACCAAACATGCTCGCCTTTTCAGCCGTTGGGGCGTTACAATGTGACGATCAATCCCACTGTTCGTTGGTAAAAGAGTAGCCCAAGAGTTGGCGGTGGGTGGTGATGACTAGCTGCCTTCCCTCTAGTCTTACACTGCTAAATTAGGGACGGCTAGCCCAGATAGCCCTCGTGTAGCTTTGAGCGAAATTCAAAAACAAACAAACCTTTGGATAATAACGAATAATATATTAGGCACAATGTCATAATATTATTCACACTTAAACTAAACTTTATTCAATGAGATTCTTTCTCAAGACTTTTACTTTTCGTATCTTTACATCGTATCTCACTAAGTTCAATATTTAAAGCTATTGTCAAATGAAGACGCTTTCAAGACGACCAACTATTTATGTGTTTCCATGACTCAGATTCTGCCTTTGCAACCATATTTATTTGCTGTTCTAAGTTGCCATATTATCAAATGAAGACGCTTTCAAGACGACCAACTATTTATGTGTTTCCATGACTCAGATTCTGCCTTTGCAACCATATTTATTTGCTGTTCTAAGTTGCCATTTTATCAAATGAAAACGCTTTCAAGACGACCAATTATTTATGTGTTTCCATGACTCAGATTCTGCCTTTGCAACTACCTTTATATGCTGTTCTAAGTTGCCATATTATTTTCTGTCTTTTATCGTCATTCTAAAAGTCCAGGAAATCTAACATTTTGAACTTCGTGTTCGTTCTGACTTTGCAGCAAGAGTTTACCTTTTGTTTCTGGTTGCTGTGTCTTTGTTCTAGATCTATAACAAATTGAACAGTTCTTGTCTCGTGTAATTTTTGTTTGTTTTGGGTCTGCAGTAAATGTAAACAATACTTTGTCCTTGTTCTGGCGCCACAATCAATCTAGTACTTCTGGTTTCGGGTTATTGTTTTCTTTTTCTGAGAGTACACTCAGTTGAATACTTGCTTGTTCAGGTGTATCTTTATCTTGACACTACAATCAGTGTAATATTTAGTGTTTCAATGTATTTTATCCTTGTTCTAACACCACGTTCAGTCTAATATTTGTTATTATGTGTGTTTTGTTTTAATGTATATTAACACTAAAGTCAATATAATGCTTAGTGTTTCATGCTATTGTTTTCTTGTTCTGACATTAAAGTCTGGCTAATATTGTTTCAGTTTTATTATTGTCCTTGTTCTAACACCACGTTCAGTCTAATATTTATTATTATGTGTGTTTTGTTTTAATGTATATTAACACTAAAGTCAATATAATGCTTAGTGTTTCATGCTATTGTTTTCTTGTTCTGACATTAAAGTCTGGCTAATATTGTTTCAGTTTTATTATTGTCCTTGTTCTAACAACACACTCACTCTAATATTTACTATCGCATGTTGTTGCTTTTTAAGTTATATTAACACTAAAGTCAATATAATGCTTAGTGTTTCAGGCTATTCTTTTCTGGTTCTGACATTAAATTCTAGCTAATATTGTTTCAGTTTTGTTTCTGTCCTTGTTCTGACACAACATTCAGTCAAACGCTACTTCAGGTTTTTTTTCCCTTTTTCCTTATCCTTACATTACAACCCATATAAAGTCCCCTTGTTTCAGGCTATTCTCTGTTCTGAGGGCCGGGCGTGTCCTAGTGCTTCATGACTCACATCTCGTTATTACGAAAACGCGCTCTGCACTTTCAGGCCGTGGATATGCTCTAAGTGTCGGTATAATCTTACTATTCGTTCGAGTAAAAGTAGCCCCAGATCTGGCTTGGGTGATGTTTACTAGCTGTCTTCATTCTAGTCTATCAGCTCAAAATTTAGAGACAGATATGCGTAGGTAGCCCACTTGTCCCTTTACGCAACAATTGTAACACAAACAACAACTCCAAGTTTCAAGTTATTTTATCTTTATCCTGCACAACATTTTAAACTAATATTTTCTGTTATAGTTTTATTTTTCTTGATCTAATTTATTTTCTTAATTTTTTGTATGTATTTTTTAAAAAAAAAGATAATTAAATTATTACTTTTTATCGAATAAACACTGTCTCCTGTTAACATGTAAGGAACAGGTTCTGTTCTGAACGTAAATGGTAAGTTTAAAACCATATACTTCATAGAAAAATAAATTAATATAAATGTCCAACACCACAATTTATGGGTTGATTTGGATTTTATAGTTACTAAATTCGAATCTTATCACAGTTTGTCTGTCCCCCTCCCCCTCCCCCCCCGAGGGACAGCGATAAATCTTCGGATATCTTCGCTAAAATCAGGGGCTCGATTCCTCTCGGTGTACACAGCAGATAGTCCGATGTGACTTTGCTATAACAAAACACCACACACACACATAGTCTGCCCAAAATATAAGTGGTACAAGTATACATATTAATGTATATTCGTCTAATATGTTTCAGGGCTAGAGATAGATACTTTTTATTAAAACAACCAAACGACGAGTTTTTACAAGGAAATAAAAACATATTCACCCATTACATTATTTACATGACCAATTTGTCACTCTTATCTGTAACATCTATAAATAATCATTACGTACTACTACATATTTAAAATGGATGATATTTTAATATAACAATTTTCTTTAATTATAATCATCAGCCTCAGAAGTAATAGTTGTAAAATGTTGAATTAATGTTTCTTAATACGCCAAACATGCTCGCCCTTTCAGCCGTGGGGCGTTATAATGTGACAGTCAATCCCACAATTCGTTGGTAAAAGAGTAGCCCAAGACTCGACGGTGGGTGGTGATGACTAGCTGCCTTCCCTCTAGTCTTACACTGCTAAAATTAGGGACGGCTAGCGCAGATA
>NW_013673421.1:35833-37742 GCF_000517525.1 Limulus polyphemus
ACCAAGGAAATAAACAATGGTGGGGTGTTAAAAGTATCATGTCGCCAGCAGAAAAATTTAATTTCGAAGCAATAACAGAAACATAAAAATTGTAAGTATGACTCAAGCCTTTATTGTGATTAATTATGTTTTGAAATTTGTTATTAACTGATTATTCCATTACTTTTCACATATAAAAATATTCAACATAACATCTCGCCGTAATCATGTTACGGTTGTTTATTTTCAAGAACAATAATTCGAAATTTATGAGCAAATCAAAAGATTAGAGTATATGATTTGATTAGATCATACCTCAAACATAGGGTATCAAAATATATTTTGGGTATGTCCATTTGGAACTTGTAATAAAACTAGTTTTTAAAGCACGTGATCTCTTTTACGCATATATCTAGTGTAGATACTCAAATTATGTCATTTTGTTATATCGTTATACACAACAGCCAAGACATTTGTTGTTATCAATAACTGAAAGGGTAAGAGTAAATTGCATTCTTCAATAAACATCACTGAACATGAAATTGTGTGAACTCCTTTACGTGTTCTTCTTTACTTCAGTTTTACTTCAGATGGGAATATATGTATAAAGTGCATAATGCTTTTCCCGCCATATTTAGTTTCCACCATGTGCAGATGATTAGGGTAAGGTGGATTTGAAATGTATTAGTCACAAATCAACTCATTTTCCTGCAAGAAAAGTATTGAAAGTGGGATTACATAACAGGTGCGTATCTCTTTAACTGTATAACTAACATTCAAATGATGTGAGTGATGGTAGTTTTAGGTTTAAATGACTGATATATTACAAAGCTAAATCTGTGACTGATAATTAGGGGTCTATTTATAAAAACAGATAATTGGAGACATGGTAAGAAGCATGCAAAGGAGTTCACCATTTTAATTCAACTCTTTGTATATGCTTAGCGCTTCTTAGTATAATACCACATTATAAAAAATACTTACGTTTATGATCTGTGGAAGTAGTCTAATACAAAATCAATATTCTTATTAGTCTGCTATAGCTAGATTTACTGTAGAAATGTAAAGTAGATCACATTCATTTCTACACCTGTCTTAGCTAACATACAACCGAAATGCATACCACCTTGATGGGTTTCATATTTGTATTTTTAGAATGGATGCTAAACAAAGTCGACAGTTGAAATATTATCACAGAAACAAGACAGCAGAAGAGAAAACCTTCTTACAATTAATTAGTTTTTTACCTTTTTATTCTAGATACAGTATAATCTGTTAAAGGAGAACACGTGTGGAAAACTGTAGTTATCTTCATGAAGGTGGAATAATATGATAGAATGTTGCCTGAGTGCTAGATGAATAATATGATAGAATGTTGCCCGAGTGCTAGATGAATGATATGACAGAATGTTGCCCGAGTGCTAGATGAATAATATGATAGAATGTTGCCCGAGTGCTAGATGAATAATATGATAGAATGTTGCCTGAGTGCTAGATGAATAATATGATAGAATGTTGCCCGAGTGCTAGATGAATAATATGATAGAATGTTGCCCGAGTGCTAGATGAATGATATGACAGAATGTTGCCCGAGTGCTAGATTTTTGGCACAAGGTTTTTTCAGTGGATTTATTTTCAAGAACTTTATAACTCATACTTATAAGAGAAGATTTGTTGTCAACATTTTACAGTTGAAAAATGGACACTTAAGAAAGCCTAGCCCTTAAAACCGATATTTCAACGCACAACTACTCTTCTAAAACAACCATAGTTGTGCACGTATATATAAAACGCCACATTTATTCATTATAGCATAAAGAATTAGTCTATACAACAAGTCGGTCAGGGCAACCGTTTCGTTTTCTCTTTGAGCACCTTTGTTTTTGTTTTTTCAGGATTATCTGAAATAACGATTTTATAAAACTATAAA
>NW_013673421.1:37766-38998 GCF_000517525.1 Limulus polyphemus
CGACCCTCGGATTGCGAGTCGAGCGCCCTAACCGCCTGGCCATGGCGGGCCAAAACTATAAATACAAACGTTTATAATTAAAGAGTTAAAACCACATGTTAAGTGTCATTAAAAAGATTGGAAAGAGATGGACTTTCAAAAACGTTGTCAAGAGTAGTCTACCACGTGATTGTCGTTGACGTCAGTGGTAACACGACCCAGAAACAGGTGAAATTACTGTAATGAGGTAGGTACTCCGAAAAAACAAAAACCGCCATCCACAATAAATAAATACCGTTTGATTTCAATCCTTGTCATCCAAATAAGCTACTCAAGTCTGAGGTAAATAAAAACAAATTCTACACGATTTGTCTCCGCAAAGTATATGGCTTATTATATGGTACAATTATATGGCTTATTATTTAGGTCGTGTTTTAGAATTCGCCTTCGAATTGAGGATATGTAGATACTCTGAAGCTGAAATTGTGTTCCCTGGTGGACAGCTATGAGTTTACGGACTTATAATGCTAAAATTTGGAGTTCGATTCCCGCGGTGTACCCAAGCAGATAGTCCAATGTGGCTTTGCTTTCAAACAAACAAATCTTAGGTAAGTATGCTGTTTGTTAGCAGTTAACACTATTATTTTACATTTAAATAAATAAATTTAAGAAATAAATAGTGTTTATTAAATAAAAACTACCTATAGAAAACAGTGGTCAAGTTATACGATTGTTGCTAAAAAACGCAATGTTTTAGTGTTTTTGAAGTAGAAACTCTGACATAAATATATATAATTGATATTGTTAAGAGAATGTTTTAAATATCGCTTTTATAGTCTTTATATGATATTATCTGACTTATAGTTCATTATGTTTCTGTATTGGGAAGTTAGGAACATATTTATTATATTTTGTGTTAAATATGATCTTTTGCTTCTAGAGGTTTTCATCAAAATAATTTCGACTATGTTTACAACGAGTTTTTTTTTAAGCAAATGGCAACATATCGAACACTTTATATTCATTGGAAGGCCTTGAAGCTGGTTGTTTTGTGTTTCTGTTAGGTTTATAAATAACACAGACCTGTGAATCTGAGCTTCATAAAAGTTGGTTTGGTTTTAATAACGGATTATCCATTATTCATCTAGGCAGATTTAGAAAATAATGTTCATTTTTTTTTCTATCACGTAAAGATTTTTTACAAATCGGAAAGAAAAAAACTCTTACTTAGATTAAATTATTATTTCGTTTAC
>NW_013673421.1:39954-41222 GCF_000517525.1 Limulus polyphemus
AGCCCTCGTGTAGCTTTGCGCGAAATTCAAAACAAACAAACAAATGTAAATCATGTTACATCTTCCAATCCTTGTGTAATTTAGCCTATTATCAAATGTACCCAGTGTGCTTATTCTCACGGAATTCTGCACTCCGGCTGCACGAGCTGTCCTAGTCTGTGTTCAGAGTTCAATGTCCTCATTAAGTTTGTCAGACGACTGTCTCGACAAAATGACACAAATCCTAAGGCAACATATGACTCTCTAAAATAACCATTAATGTGCTTTTTTTTATTTTTCAAATTAGGTGACACGTATAAGGTTTATCCAAAACGTTATGACACATCGTACCTCAGCGTACGTATACTGAAATAGAAATACTGTACTTTTGTGAACTTCTATTAGAATCTAACGAAACAAAAAGCTCTACAAAGAGTAAGTTATAAGTTTAAATAATGAGTTAAGTGAATTATTTAAAGAAAAAAAAATCTGTATTTCGTTTCTTTGATTACTTGTTTCGGATATCGCGCAAAGCTACACAAAGACTTACTACGCTAACCCTAATTCTGAAATGATAGACTAGTGGTAGGAAGGCCGCAGGTCTACAACGCCCACTATCAATTATTGAGCTACTCTTATCTAGTGAGATTTTACTATAACACTCCCACTGCCCCCAAAGCGGCAACAAGACGCAAATTTGAACCCTCGGATCCACAGTCTTAGCATACTCACTATTAAACCGTGCCTGGTTCAAATCCTGTAATAATCCAAGTTATGTCATTATAGATAATGCAAGTTTTCTAACATCTAAATGCACTTAGAGACAGGCCAAAAACAACGTAATCCCAGTTACGTATACAAAAATGTAATAAATGTGACCTGTTATTTATGCCCTAACAATAATAATTCATAATAACACCATTATACTCATACACTCATAACGACTCGAGACTTTTGTTTATTATGCATGCTCAGGAAAGTTGATAGGATCGTGTTTCACATTGTTTCTTGTTGTCCAGTTTTTAGAATGGACTAAAACAAAAACTCGGATACTTTCGAGTCGGTTTGTTATGAAAGATTGCTTTATATCAAGCCAAGAAACCACAGTTCTTATTTGATTGGTGCATTAGGACGGAAATGGGCGGAACTTTGAAACTACGTCAGTCATCCTATAAACCTCAGAATTAATTTGTTGTATTTTAATGTATGAAGCTCATTTTCCTTATTTGGGATTAATAATTGTTTGTTTGTTTGTTTTGTAATTTCGTCGCAAAAGCTACACGAAGGCT
>NW_013673421.1:41917-43469 GCF_000517525.1 Limulus polyphemus
AACGCCCCCACGGCGGAAAGGGCGAGCATGTTTGGTGTGACGGGGATTCGAACCCGCGACCTAACCACCTGGTCATGCCGGGCCTATTAATAATTTCCCTGTACGGTTGTAAATACTAAAGTAGTGAAAAAAGAGAAATATAGAATTATCAATCGCTATTAACATATTCCATTTAGTTAAAAAAATATAGTTTATTTATAAATATGTTTTTTCAATACATATATATTTATTTAATCTAATATAATTATTCATTATCTTAACCTTTAATTATTTGAATTACAATCAACAAACTGAGACAGCCTATTAATCAAACAACACTTCGGATGTATCTATCGTATATGTATTTTTCTTTCATATCATAAATTGTGATTTAAATTCACAATTTAGCAAATACACATTAGAAACGTTTACGAAAGTGCACTAATAAACGTTTTTTGGGGCTCTAAAATATTACTTCTTAGACTTGTTCCAAACTCTATTCTTTGGTTAGATTAGATTCTTTTAAATATATACAGTATTGGAAATAATTCTACAAACATGAATAAAATGGACGTGAAATGTAAATATCATGGGATTATCCCCCCCCTGTATTGAAATTTACAAAAGTATAAGACACGTGTTGTTGATAGTTCACATTGTGATTAATATCAATTAACTGATCAGACAATGTAAAACCAGCATAACACCTATAAAAGTACAAGCAGTCATACTATTCCCAGCAGTAGTGCGGTGAATGTATTTATGGCTCCCAGGATGAAAATGCCACATAACAAACGACAGATTGAGGAGATAATTTATAAGGCTGGAATAGGAATTATATTTTAAACACTGTGATGAGCAAAGCTGGAGGAAGGTGTTCTTTACAGATAAATCAACATTAAATAGTTTAAAATGAAACAATATGTCATAATCATACATTGAGATGTAGTACTCTGTATAAACCAAACATACAATATCACTGCGCTGTAATCATACATTGAGATGTAGTACTCTGTATAAACCAAACATACAATATTACTGCGCTGTACAATTCATTCGCTTTTCTTTTATGCTTTCTGTTATTATTTAATAATGAATTACCCCTTTAATGGCAATTATTCGTTGTTTGTGACTACTGCGTGTGTATTGTCAATATATATTACTTTCGTGTTTATAAGCAATTTAACGACATCCAAATCCACTGATGAAAAGAGATCTTCAGTTATTTCTTCTAAAGTTTTTGTCATCAAGTACCAACTTTGAAAAAACTTCTTTAACCATTTTAACCAAACTTTGACATGATTTTCATTGGATTACTTACCATATTTTCTCAAATCTATGACTTTTTTTAGAAGCTCCTAAAGTACGTTTACATGTGTTATTTATGCTTGGTAATAAAACCTTAAATCATTCTCGCACAACCTAGAATTTATGTGATAATTTCAGCTAATTGTGTACAAGTAATGCAACAACATTATGTGAATTTAACATCATAAATAATATTCAACGTTAAACTGGTACACAGTTAAAAACATTTTATTTAGGCCTAGCTATGGCCTTCATATAGGATATG
>NW_013673422.1:0-1686 GCF_000517525.1 Limulus polyphemus
TCTACTTTTACTCCCGATCAACAATCAAATATCTTTTATTGAATTATGAATAAAATGAATGGATTGAAATATTTAATTAAATTATCTCAAAATAAACCTTCATTTCGGTGCAAGATTGAAATTAGCTTGAATTCTTCATTACCTCTGAATTGTGGTTGACCCAAGGGGTCAGGGGTGGTCTAGTAATAATTAAAAATAACTACAGTCTTTGTCGAAACAGTCGAACTTCACAAAACCTAAACTTTAACATTTGGGGGATTTTTTCTTCAAGATCAACTTATTCTTAAAAGTCCAATAATAAAACTACAAATAACATATGTACAACTTTATAACCTTTACTTATTAGGGTTATCAAAGAATAACCCACAAATTAATCACTTCTTTATACTTCTCTTTCTTGGCCAATAACCACGTCAGTACATAAAGTTTACTAAAGGCTCATTTTGATGACGTAAAGGACCTGTACATTTTCATCTTTTATAGACCATAAGCCTTTTATAGGCCTTGAGTCTTCGGCCCTCTTATAACAACGCTAGAAACCGGTTTTCGATACCCGTGGTGGGCAGAGCACAGATAGCACATTGTGTAGCTTTGTGCTTAATTACAAACAAATCTTGAGTCTTTCGGCTTAAGAAGCTTTGAATTTTTGTATTATTATTATTATGAAGACTTGGTCGGTCAGTCTGAAGATAACCAAATCTCCAGATTTAAAGTGCAAACAATTAAAAACATTTTATGTTAAACAATGACGACTCTGTCTGTGTGTTTGTTTTTCTTATAACAAAGCCACATGGAACTATCTGCTGTATCCACCGAGTAGGTTCTCCATGTTAGTGATTGGTAGTTTACTGTAGTATTGTTTGTTTGTTTGTTTCAATAAATAACTGTAGTATTGTTTGTTTGTTTCACTAAATAACTGTAGTATTGTTTGTATTATTGTTCCAATAAATAAATGTAGTATTGTTCCAATAAATAACTGTAGTATTGTTTGTATTATTGTTCCAATAAATAAATGTAGTATTGTTTGTTTTTTCTTATAACAAAGCCACATGGAACTATCTGCTGTATCCACCGAGTAGGTTTTCCATGTTAGTGATTGGTAGTTTACTGTAGTATTGTTTGTTTGTTTGATTCAATAAATAACTGTAGTATTATTTGTATTATTGTTCCAATAAATAAATGTAGTATTGTTTGTATTATTGTTCCATTAAATAACTAGTATTGTTTGTTTGTTCCAATAAATAACTGTAGTATTGTTTGTTTGTTTGTTTCAATAAATAAATGTAGTATTGTTTGTTTGTTTGTTTCAATAAATAAATGTAGTATTGTTTGTTTGTTTCAATAAATAACTGTAGTATTGTTTGTATTATTGTTCCAATAAATAAATGTAGTATTGTTTGTATTATTGTTCCAATAAATAACTAGTATTGTTTGTTTGTTTGTTTGTTCCAATAAATAAATGTAGTATTGTTTGTTTGTTTCAATAAATAAATGTAGTATTGTTTGTTTGTTTCAATAAATAAATGTAGTATTGTTTGTATTATTGTTCCAATAAATAACTAGTATTGTTTGTTTGTTTGTTCCAATAAATAACTAAAGTATTTTTTGTATTATTGTTCCAATAAATAACTAGTATTGTTTGTTTGTTTGTTCCAATAAATAACTGAAGTATTGTTTGTTTGTTTC
>NW_013673422.1:2609-4820 GCF_000517525.1 Limulus polyphemus
GTATTTTTTGTATTATTGTTCCAATAAATAACTAGTATTGTTTGTTTGTTTGTTCCAATAAATAACTGAAGTATTGTTTGTTTGTTTGTTCCAATAAATAACTAAAGTATTTTTTGTATTATTGTTCCAATAAATAACTAGTATTGTTTGTTTGTTTGTTCCAATAAATAACTGAAGTATTGTTTGTTTGTTTCAATAAATAAATGTAGTATTGTTTGTTTGTTTGTTCCAATAAATAACTGTTAAATATGTATGTTTCTGCTATAAAACATCAAGTTGTATTAGACAAATTAACGTCCCCTGGTGGAACAACAGTAAGTTTACGGACCTACAACGCTAAATTACGGGGTTCCATTTCTCGAGGTGGACACAGCAGGTAACCCAATAATCATCCAACTAGACAAACTAACATCCTTAATATAATATATTTGGACAAATCAACAGAAATATTGTACCATGTGTAGTATAGTATAATCAAACAAAGTTTGAAAAGTTTTTCCGTGGAAATTTATTTAAAAAATTTGAAATAGGACCTCGTGCTTGTGTAAGGGACTATAATTATTATAGTAAATGTGCACGTGCACAGTAACGTGCCATCAAATGGGCACTTAGAGAAATAACTTGTTAAAAGAGATAAGAGATCATAAAAACTTCTGTAGTTTTATAAATTACTGTTGTCGTTTTCAAGTTTTTATTTTTAGCTCATTAATTTAGTTTTGTTTAGACATGAACTTCAGATTCAAACTTTTTGTACAGTTTTTTAAAGTCAATAAAATGCTACTTTTGATTTTTTTTATAGAAAGCTAAAGTTTACAAATCATTGAAATAATAAAGTAACTGAGTAGGCCTGAGGAAATAAAATAACCTTTTCCTTCAAGGCTCGCACTCTTTTCCTCCTCTGACTAGCCCCTTTAGCGTGTTCACTTCAGTTACCTTTATATTCTTTTCTTTCTTCTTCATTCCTATTAAGTTCACATACCTGTTATTGTTGTACCCCTTTAAACAATACTACCCGATGCACGTGTTCATTCATTTTCTTACATTGTTGCCTGTATTTTTGTTCTACATTTCCTTATTTTATTTATTTAGTTTATTTACTACGATTAACTGTATTTAAACAATTTTTATACTTTTATTATTATTATTATTAGCTAATTTGTAGCTTCAGAAACATGTTTTTTCAACCTAACCCTTATATTAACAGTTTAATTGCCACTAGTAACCTGTTGAAGGGCTGTTGCCCGAAACGTCGTTTTCTTGGTTTGTTAAAAAAAAAATATTTCCATTTGGCGAGTTTTTCACCACTACTTTTATTCTATTTCGCATGCTGGTAAATACTTGGGATTGGAGTAAAATTTAAGTAAATAATTGGAGTTATTAAGAATGTTTAAGCTAATGTTCTGACGTGGCGCCTGGGGGATATGTTTAACACCTAAATATTTGGTTCACGTTGAATCCAAACAATCCGACAATGCAGTACCATCCAGGTAACTTTACGAGTGGAGAACTGGTTTGGTGTATTTGGAATTTCACTCCAAGCAACAAGAGAACTGTCTACGCTAGCCGTCCCTAATTTAGCAGTGATGAACCAGAGGGAAGGCAGTTAGGTTAACACCAACCACTGCCAACACTCGTTTACTAACGAATAGTGGGAATGACCGTCACATTATTACCCCCCCTATAACTGAAAGGGGCGACCATCTTCGGTGACTGGGATATGAACGCGAACCTGAGACTGCGAGTCGAACGCCTTAACCACCAGGCCATGCCAGGCCGCTGGAAGATTGTATACATATATCCATAAGACGATACCGTTGAACAATGTAGAGACATTTGGAAGAAGGAAGTTTTCAATGTTACCATGGAAGAAGGAAGTTTTCAATGTTACCATGGAAGAAGGAAGTTTTCAATGTTTCCATGGAAGAAGGAAGTTTTCAATGTTTCCATGGAAGAAGGAAGTTTTCAATGTTACCATGGAAGAAGAAAGTTTTCAATGTTTCCATGGAAGAAGGAAGTTTTCAATGTTTCCATGGAAGAAGGAAGTTTTCAATGTTACCATGGAAAAAGGAAGTTTTCAATGTTACCATGGAAGAAGAAAGTTTTCAATGTTACCATGGAAGAAGGAAGTTTCAATGTTACCATGGAAGAAGAAGTTTTCAATGTTTCCATGGAAGAAAGAAAGTTTTCAATGTTTCCATGGAAGAAAGAAAG
>NW_013673422.1:5820-12453 GCF_000517525.1 Limulus polyphemus
AGGACAAGTACTTAAAGTCTCTGAGACGAAGTACGTAGAGTGTCTGAGAAACGAAGTTCATGTACATGAGAACGAAGTTCAAGATACATCGAAGAAGAAGTTTCAATGTTACCATGGAAGAAGAAAGTTTTCAATGTTTCCATGGAAGAAGAAAGTTTTCAATGTTTCCATGGAAGAAGGAAGTTTTCAATGTTACCATATAAGAAGAAAGTTTTCAATGTTACCATGGAAGAAGAAAGTTTTCAATGTTTCCATGGAAGAAGAAAGTTTTCAATGTTACCATATAAAAAGAAAGTTTCAATGTTTCCATGGAAGAAGAAAGTTTTCAATGTTACCATGGAAGAAGGAAGTTTTCAATGTTACCATGGAAGAAGAAAGTTTTCAATGTTTCCATGGAAGAAGAAAGTTTTCAATGTTTCCATGGAAGAAGAAAGTTTTCAATGTTACCATATAAGAAGAAAGTTTTCAATGTTACCATGGAAGAAGAAAACCTCGCCGAACAAAGCATTCAAGACAGCAATGGACTCTTTAACCACACTTCAAGCCGATCCTGAACAATGCCCTCATCAGTAAAACAAAAAAAAACATGTTTTCCGTCCGGAGTTTTCAAGAAAAGGAAGAAGGAGGTCCTTTTTCTTTTAAATGACCTTTTTGAAAGAAGGTTTACATCCATTTATTCATCATTTTTGCTTCTTTACAAAAGGTGCAAGTCAAACAGAAGTCTTCTTTGTTTGATTGAAAAACGATAATTCAGAAAGGAGAAAAATCGCCCAAAAAGTATGTGGGGGTGGGGTGGGGGAGGACTGCTGCAAAAAAGGAAACGGCCTGAGACGTTAATCATGTATTTTTTTATTTTATTTTTTATCTTGGCCTAAAGTAAAGGTTAAAACTACGAGAAATAGGTTTCCGATTTTTATACAGCAACTTAAAACAATAACACTGAGTGAATGTTAAACACAATTAATAATTTCCACCATTAACACCAATTTCATATTTTTTTTTTCGACCTTAGATGGCGTTTAACATGTTGTTAATGGAATTTTTAGACAACATGCATCACTTGCTAATAATAATAAAAACAAGCTAAATCAAAAGTTGTGAACCTGGTAAAAAATGACCAAACTCAACTTTACTGAGTCTAAAAATTCAGTCTTATTCTTACAGTGCTAAAATCCGTGGTTTGATTCCCCAGATGTGGCATTACTCTACAACAAACACAAACTGATTCAGCCGTCGCATGTAAACTCGATTTCCTGGAAATAAAACCTTCCAATTCAAACGGAGTATTTTAAGTTGAGAAAAAAAAGAAACGTTCACAAACTTCCATTTACGTCTCGAAATTAACGTCTGTTTGTATTTTTTGAGAAAGAAAGCCAAAATAAATAAATAGTGGAATCGCAGTAATCTTATTCCACAACGTAGCTGCCGCGGACCCTAATACACGATAAGTAGACATTAGAGCTAGGTCTGTTGAAAGTCTGACCTTATCTTCCTTCGTAGGAGGTTCTGTTGAAAGTCTGACCTTATCTTCCTTCGTAGGAGGTTCTGTTGAAAGTCTGACATTATCTTCCTTCGTAGGAGGGTCTGTTGAAAGTCTGACCTTATCTTCCTTCGTAGGATGTTTTGTTGAAAGTCTGACCTTATCTTCCTTCGTAGGAGGGTCTGTTGAAAATCTGACCTTATCTTCCTTCGTGGGGGGTCTGTTGAAAGTCTGACCTTATCTTCCTTCGTAGGAGGTTCTTACAGTTGATATTGTGGTGTTGGACAATAATGTATAATCATGACCAAGGTATGTCTGTATGTGGTTTCCAAGTAAGGCCAGAAAGGTGTGTCTGTATGTGAGTTTCAAAGTAGGACCAAAAAGGTAAGTGTGTCTGTATGTGGGTTTCCAAGAAGGACCAAAATGGTAAATGAGTCTATATGTGGGTTTCCAAATATGACCAAAAACGTAAATGTGTCTATACGTGGGTTTCCAAGTAGGACCAAAACGGTAAGTGTGTCTATATGTGGGTTTCCAAATAGGACCAAAAAGGTAAGTGTGTCTATATGTGGGTTTCCAAGTAGGACCAAAAAGTTGTGTCTTAATCAATCACTCGCTGTCTGTCTACCGTCAACTGAAAACTTATCGTGAGGGTTACATAGACCATCTTTTAACTGAATCATTGCAAAGCTTAGAAATAGTTATATATATATATAATAGAATGGAAAGACGTTATTTTATTTAACCAAATCGGTCATTATTTTTTATTTATTTTACGGTATATTACAAATAAGGTCTCTCTAAAGGATTTAACTTTTTTTATTCTTCATCTACTTCCATTTAGTTTTATAAGATAAAAACAAAATATTTTGTTATTTATAATGATTTCTTCACAAAGCTACACTTATTCTATTTAAGAATATAAATTATTTTCTCATTCCTTTATTTTTTTGCCCCTTAATGGAACAGCGATAAGTTTATGAACTTACAACGCTAAAATCCTGGATTCGATTCCCCGTGGTGGACACGACCCAATGTGGTTTTGTTCTTAAACACACGAACAATCTCTTTTGATTTTAAGATACAAAGTTTTTTTTTCTAAGTATCTTAATCAAGGAGAATATTGTTTGTAATGTGCTGCCATCTAATGGTGATAAAATGATCTAATATTTGATTTCTTAATGGGAGAAGTGATTTGTTTGTTCGGTGTTCATCAGCACCCATCACCAATTCTTGGCCTACTTTAAACAAATTGTGAGATTGGATAGGCATCAATTAGAGAAGAGTGAATAAATTCTTTGTTTATTTATTTCCTGAATTTCACGGAAATCTACTCGAGAGCTATTTGCGCTTGCCGTCCCTAATTTAGTAGCGATAGATTAGAGGGAAGGTAGCTAGTCAACACTACCCACCGCCAACTCTTGGGCTACTCTTTCAACCAACGAATGGTGGGATTAATCGTAACATTACAACACCCCTACGGTTGAAAGGTCGAACATATTCGGTGTTAGGATTGGATTCAATCCCGGACCCACAGAGCGCCCTAACCACCAAGCCTTTTAAAGCAAGACATATTAATTTTAGAGTCAAAATTTCAATCAAATTACATATTGTTATTGATAATTAGGGGTATATATATATATATACAGCTGTAATTAAACGACATCAATCAATAATTAGCTAGGTTAGTTAATCATGAGTACACAGAGAGTACACACGTTTGGTGGGCATAAAAACAAATTGTGAGTATATAATAAGACACACCATCCCCCTCCCTGGTGGTTCAGTAGTAGGTCTGGGGACTTATAACGCTAAAATAGCCTTTTGTGTAGCTATGTGATTCATAATAAACAAAACAAAGATAATTAATAATATTGTATACTTTGGTTGGTGCTTCCATCTTTCGGAAACTAATGGAACTTGTAAATATTCAACTAAAGCCTCTCAAGAAATAACCAAACTGCATCTCTAAAGTTTGCAGTATGAGTATTTCATCACGCAGAAGGACTAATCTATAGCGATTAAAGTCAGATTGAAACAAATGAAGGATGAAAGAAGCGTGACTGTTGTAATGATTTTTCATCTATTTAATCTGTTTTCAAAGAGTAATTGTAATTTACAACCTTCTTTAATTGAATAACCCACTGGTTAAAGTCCCACGATTGGATAGCGGTAAACCTGCGGATATCCACCCCTAAAAGACAGGATTTCATTCCCCGTGGTGTACACAGCAGATAGCCCATTTTGGCTTTGTTCTGAAATAAATAAATAAACAAACAAATAATAAAACAATGCTATGATGTGGCTTGTTAGTTTTTTTGTCGCTGTTCACTTTTTTTTCGTAAATCGTTTCACAACTAACAAAAGCTTAGCCGCCTAAAAGTAGGATATTTACTTAATTTTCCTGTTAAACAAGACTTATATTTTAGTTATCTTCTTAATTATTGCAAGGGCCTTACGTAATTTCTAAAACATGACTTATTGTGTGTTTCCCTAGGACTGAGCATGACTAACTGGTTAGCGTGACCAGACTACAAATCTCAGGGTTCAAAATTCGTGTCCGTTATCGAAAAATGTGCTCGGAACTACGGAGCTGTGGGTGCGTTATAAAGGTAACAGTAAAATCTAATTATTTCATCAAACAAGAGAAATAGAAGAGTTGCAAACAGTGACATTGTTCTAATAATTGAAAAACAAAAACGGTTTTTTCCAAAACTTCTAAATATACAAACAAAGTCTGATTTAACTCCTCAGACATAACTTATGTTTTGTCTACCTGCTAAAACACAACTGATGCTTTGTTTACCTGCTAAAACACAACTGATGCTTTGTTTACCTGCTAAAACACAACTGGTGCTTTGTCTACCTGCTAAAACATAACTGATGCTTTGTTTACCTGCTAAAACACAACTGATGCTTTGTTTACTTGCTAAAACACAACTGATGCTTTGTTTACCTGCTAAAACACAACTGATGTTTCTTTACTTGCTAAAACACAACTGATGCTTTGTTTACCTGCTAAAACACAACTGATGCTTTGTCTACCTGCTAAAACACAACTGATGTTTGTTTACTTCCTAAAACACAACTTATGCTTTGTTTGCCTGCTAAAACACAACTGGTGCTTTGTTTACTTGCTAAAACACAACTGATGCTTTGTTTATCTGCTAAAACACAACTGATGTTTTGTCTACCTGCTAAAACACAACTGATGCTTTGTTTATCTGCTAAAACACATCTGATGTTTGTTTACATGCTAAAACACATCTGATGCTTTGTTTACTTGCTAAAACACAACTGATGCTTTGTTTATCTGCTCAAACACAACTGATGCTCTGTCTACCTGCTAAAACACAACTGATGCTTTGTTTATCTGCTAAAACACATCTGATGTTTGTTTACATGCTAAAACACATCTGATGCTTTGTTTACTTGCTAAAACACAACTGATGCTTTGTCTACCTGCTAAAACACAACTGATGCTTTGTTTACTTGCTAAAACACAACCTGATGCTTTGTTTATCTGCTAAAACACAACTGATGCTTTGTTTACTTGCTAAAACACAACTGATGCTTTTTTTATCTGTTAAACACAACTGATGCTTTGTTTATCTGCTAAACACAACTGATGCTTTGTCTACCTGCTAAAACACATCTGATGCTTTGTTTACTTGCTAAAACACAACTGATGTTTGTTTACTTGCTAAAACACAACTGATGCTTTGTCTACCTGCTAAAACACAACTGATGTTTGTTTACATGCTAAAACACAACTGATGTTTGTTTACATGCTAAAACACAACTGATGCTTTGTTTACTTGCTAAAACACAACTGATGCTTTGTCTACCTGCTAAAACACAACTGATGTTTGTTTACATGCTAAAACACAACTGATGCTTTGTTTACTTGCTAAAACACATCTGATGCTTTGTCTACCTGCTAAAACACAACTGACGCTTTGTTTATCTGCTAAACACATCTGATGCTTTGTTTACTTGCTAAAACACATCTGATGCTTTGTCTACCTGCTAAAACACAACTGATGCTTTGTTTATCTGCTAAAACACAACTGATGCTTTGTTTATCTGCTAGACATGATTATAATTAATTATACTTGTCATCAGATGTTAGTATTAGGCCTATTATTATTGTGCGTATGTATGTTTGTTGTGTTCTAGCCAGACTGATGAGCTCTGGATTGAGTGAAACGCGACGTCAGCGATGGATAAAGCGAACGTAGTGTGGTTGAAATACTATTATTATACACTCTTCTAATTCTTGAAAATCACTAAGAATTCAGTGTTAGAAATTATAATAGGCGTAATAGTAATGTCTAAATCGGTCATGATCAATAGTAAACAGTGTCTCTGATCATGATCGCTTAATCATTTAGATCGTACACATTATTTGTTTTAATCTCTGTATTAAAGGTAACAGAAGAACATGGTGATTTAAAACATATATATATTCCATGACTAATGTTTTATTTAATTTTTTTTGTTAAATATAACAGAAAATCAAAAGATTTAAACACACAAAACAAAAACTTTCACTTCTACAATATTGCTAAGAATTTTAAAAATTCGGTCTTTATCGTTTCTTCATTATAACAGCAAAGGAAAGATGCGAGAATATAATCATAACGGTTCCCTTTTCTTTCATATATTGGATATTTCCATATAAATTGGATGCATTTGGAAAAAGCAGCGACGTGATTTATCCTTGCGGTGATGAGTCCTTACTAAAGGAACGGTAGATCCGGGTACTTTACTTTCCGTGAAATAATCTAGCCGTACGTAAATGATTTTTTATTGCCTCTAAAAACCAGTTTGCGCAGATCTTTGACCGAATTTTATTGCTTTAAATGGATGTCAGGGAAAGTGTTTGAATTTAAGGCGGGCCTGTTTTCTTTCTTTTCGTTTTAGAAAGTCCAGTATTTTGACAGTTTTTCGCGTGACCCAAATATAGAAAAATATGGATGTGTAGCGTGAATTTATACTAACGATAGTTGTTACGTGTAGAGAACAGCCAGCACGTATCAAGGTCCTTGTTGTTACGTGTAGAGAACAACCTGCACGTATCAAGGTCCTTGTTGTTACGTGTAGAGAACAGCCTGCACGTATCAAGGTCTTGTTGTTACGTGTAGAGAACA
>NW_013673422.1:13223-15304 GCF_000517525.1 Limulus polyphemus
TTAGGTGTAACAGAACTGAGAGACACAACTGTGTAGATCTAACTATTTTAGAACTGTTAACCACCATCTGTGGACTGTTTAGGTGTAACAGAACTGAGAGACACAACTGTGTAGATCTAACTATTTTAGAACTGTTAACCACCATCTGTGGGCTGTTTAGGTGTAACAGAACTGAGAGACACAACTGTGTGGCTCTAACTATTTTAGAACTGCTAACCACCATCTGTGGGCTGTTTAGGTGTAACAGAACTGAGAGACACAACTGTGTGGATCTAACTATTTTAGAACTGTTAACCACCATCTGTGGACTGTTTAGGTGTAACAGAACTGAGAGACACAACTGTGTAGATCTAACTATTTTAGAACTGTTAACCACCATCTGTGGACTGTTTAGGTGTAACAGAACTGATAGACACATCTGTGTGGATCTAACTCTTTTAGAACTGTTAACCACCGTCTGTGGACTGTTTAGGTGATACGGAACTGATAGACATATCTGTGTGGATCTAACTCTTTTTATAACTGTTAAACACCATCTGTGGACTGTTTAGGTGATACGAAACTGATAGACATATCTGTGTGGATCTAACTATTTTTATAACTGTTAAACACCGTCTGTGAATTGTTTAGATGATACGGAACTGATAGACATATCTGTGTGGATCTAACTATTTTTATAACTGTTAAACACCGTCTGTGGACTGTTTAGGTGATACGAAACTGATAGACATATCTGTGTGGATCTAACTATTTTTATAACTGTTAAACACCGTCTGTGAACTGTTTAGATGATACGGAACTGATAGCTCTGGTCCATTTTTCTCATTCAGTACTTGTTATAAAAGCAGTATTTACTATATTTAAATTATTTTACACGACTTAAGAAGGTCTGGATTGATTTATTTTATGTGTTTAAAATAAGTTTAGATCTCGATTTTCAGTCATCTGTATCGTATCACACCCAACGTGAGTAAAGTAACGAACAGGTTTAAAGAAGAACTGATATGACAGTGTATCGTATCACATCCAACGTGAGTAAAGTAACGAACAGGTTTTACGAAGAACTGATATGACAATGTATCGTATCACACCCAACGTGAGTAAAGTAACGAACAGGTTTTACGAAGAACTGATATGATAATGTATCACACCCAACGTGAGTAAAGTAACGAACAGGTTTTACGAAGAACTGATATGATAATGTATCGTATCACACCCAACGTGAGTAAAGTAACGAACATGTTTAACGAAGATCTGATATGACAATGTATCGTATCACACCCAACGTGAGTAAAGTAACGAACAGGTTTTACGAAGAACTGATATAACCACAGACTGGAATGAAACTTATAGCACCCAGAAGCTGTACAGGAAGTACATAATTAAATTTGAAATACACAAAAGAAAAATCGGGATCTTCTGCTTAGAGATGGTGGTAGGTATTGTTTTTTTAACCCATTGACTACTGATTTGCTGTATACGGTGTACGGCTTGCAAAAATTCAGCGCGCACTTAGAGCAGCCGCAGTTAATGTGTTAAAAACGGTAAATCACTGAAATTTTAACGTCGCACAAATCAACGTGGGTCCGTTTTTACGAAACGAAAAAATAAAAAAATAAAGAAATATTATATCTCTTGGACACCCATTTTCAAAATTCATTTTATTTCAATTTCTTTAATGTTTTGGACGAATTGTCATTTAACAGCTTACACTACTCTTTCTAAAAAGCACCCCGGTGGACAACGGTAAGTTTACGTACTTACAACACTTAAATCCGGTGTTTGATCCCCGCGGTGGGCACAGCACGGATAGCCCAATGTGGATCTTTTGTCTAAAAATAATATCTAATTTATTCATGTTTACTATTGCTTGAAAACTTTAAAATTAGTTTTCATGTTTGTAGTTTAGCACAAAGCTACACAATGGTCTATCTGTGCTATGCCCACTATAAGTACCGAAACCCGGATTTTAGAGTTATAAGCGTCCAGACTTAGCGCGGAGCTACTCGAGGGACCTATTTTTCATCTCTGTGTGTTTGTTTGTTTTTTGAATTTCGCGCAAAGCTACACGAGGGATATCT
>NW_013673422.1:15855-19039 GCF_000517525.1 Limulus polyphemus
GCTACTCTTTTACCAACGAATAGTGGGATTGACCGTCACATTATAACGCTCCCACGGCTGAAAGGGCGAACATGTTTGGTGTGACGGAGATTCGAACCCGCGACCCGCAGAGTGCGAGTCGAGCGTCCTAACCACCTGGCCATGCTGGGCCTTTCATCTTATTCTTCAGTACAAATCAAAAAAGTTTCTGTTTTCCCGAATCGATCAATTGAGATTATGGTTGGTCCCTAACAAACAAACAAAAAAAATCTGTTTGATCCAATTATTTTGTGTGTGTAAGAGAGAGAGAGAGAAATGAACCTTGATGTTATGAGCTGGAAATGAAGAAATACACAAATCAATTCATAGTATGTGGAATGTGAACATTCGCGTTCTTGCTTTCTTCGAAATAAATTTGCTGTAACGTAGGAAACAACGCCAACAGGGGCGACAAGTAAATGCCAGAATATATCTGTTCTCACTAAACGTTGTCTACTCTTCAACTGACAATCGCAATCTGGAGAATTTTTTTTTGTTTATCACGTCGTATCAATAAGCAAGACAGCCACCTTCCTACTCTGCCAGTTCTGAATTCCTCCCTCATCCCCTGGGGAATCTGACCTGTGGGTCTCCCAATCTTTCCGAGATTCGACGGCTCTAATATTAACGTATTACTTCAGCTATTCCAAGATATCAGTGGAAGATGTAGGCTTAGCAATATTGCAAGGGTTTCTCGCTATCGATATCTCAGGCATTACTGATATGGCGCTCTATATCAAAATTGTTCATTCGCGTTTTCTCGTTTCTCGCGAGATTTAGGGTTCAACTAATGCGTTCACTTTTCTTTCATTTGATAACTTCTAGATATTTAATTTAATTTTCAAAAAACGTGAAAGTTTTAGGCACAACAAGGTGGCAAATGAATGAATGAAATAAAAACTGAAACCTAAACCAATCAACTCAGTCGAAAGAACAACAGTTCCTAATCATAAAAAAAAAAGTCACGTAAACAAAATTTGAAGAAAAGATAATTAATACTGAATTTTCAGGAATTTAAAATGATTAATATTTTGACACCATTAACTATATTTAAACAAGAGGGAATCCTCAATAGCCGAGGCACTTGATTTTTTTTTTTAGGTTGGATTGGAGTAATTAATCTATGAGACATTCTTTTCTCTCTCTTTTTATTAGCTATATTTTTGGCCCAGCATGGCCAGGTGGTTAGGGTGCCCGACTCGCAATCTGCGAGTTGCAGGTTCGAATCCCCGTCACACCAAACATGCTTGCCTTTTCAGCCGTGGAGGCATTGTAATGTGATGGTCAATCCCACTATTCGTTGGTAAAAAAGTAGCCCAAGAGTTGGCGGTGGGTGGTGATGACTAGCTGCCTTCTCTCTAGTCTTACACTGCTAAATTAAGGGACGGCTAGTTCAGATAGCCCTCGTGTAGCTTTGCGCGAAATCCATAACAAACAAGCTATATTTTTGTGCAGAAGTAATGCCAAGTGTGGGGCGCGCGTATACCCGATTCTATTTTATAACTCATCAGGATGTCTACCAGCCTACTCTCAAATTGAAATTCTTTTTGGCAGGGTTATAGTAAATTAATCTATGAGACCATGGGCGTGGTTAAATACGCCAATCGAAAGGGTTTGACCTCCTGAGTTCAAAACTGTAATTAGATGTGAAATCGGTCACGAGATGACGGAGCTATGGGCTAAAAGTTTCTATTTGAAATAAACAAAATGAAGCGGGTAAAAATGATCCAGTTTAACGCTGAAATGATTAGAATTAAGCGATTTTTGTTTGTGTGTTTGTTTGAAGTCAAGCACAAAGCTACACAATGGGCTATCTGTGCGCTGCCCACCACGGGTATCGAATCCGGTTTCTATCCTTGTAAGTCCGCAAATATTCCGCTGTGCCACTGGGGGGTAACGAAAGTGAAATAAACACCAGATAATAATACTCCGTTCTTTGATATACGTTTTAATGATCTAATGTGATTAATTAGTTTCATTCATTAAATATTTATTAACGTGAAAAACGAACATCCAAGTATACCCGCCTAAAGCATTTCTTTCACTATTTTTCTTGAAGTAATTAATTAATTAATTAGTTTAATTAGTTATTTATTATACATCAAAAACAATCCCTAGAATTTCCTTAAATAAGAAAGTCATGAAATTCTGAGATTTTTCGGTGTTTCTGGTTCAGTATTCGAAGGTTTATAATAACAGAACCGATTTTCCAGGTTTGTTATTTACGAGAAGAAAGTTGTAGAAGATTCATTCTTAAATAAAACAGAATTCGGATTATTATTTACGTGGAAAAGGGTTGTACAGGATTTAGCCTTGTTGAAAACAGAATTTGGATCATTATTTACGTGGAAAAGAGATGTAGAAGATTCATTCTTAATGAAAACAGAATTTTGATTATTATTTACATGGAGAAGGGTTGTAAAGAAGACATGTCTTAATCAAACAATCTTTAACATTTCTCAAATATTATTATCTAAAGGTTTCGTCTTCCATGAAACCCAAACAATTAAAATATTCTGGTGACAAACGAAAGATGTGTGTAGTCGTCAGTTCACACGACAAAAAAAAACAAAAAAGACCCTTAACTTTGAAGGAATTTGGATAGAGTTTCTCATGTTTTAAACATATTTATCTACGGTTATTACAAAACATTCTGTTGTTTATTTTACTTGATAAACTGTCGTATACTGAAATTTAATCACTCTGAAAACAGCTCACGTTAACGACTTAATAACATCTCAGAAATATTCAGTTTCAAGTACGTTATTTATAACGAATATATTGTACTCTGATCTACGATACCAGATTCTCTTCTTCTTTTAACTTGGAAGGTTTTATTTCAGCAAAGATTCAAAACTGTCTTCACATTCGCACGAGATCGGTGCACGTATTGTGTTCTATAACTGTTCACCAAGGCCTAACATTCACACGAGATCGGTGCACGTATTGTGTTCTATAACTGTTCACCAAGGCCTAACATTCACACGAGATCGCTGCACGTATTGTGTTCTATAACTGTTCACTAAGGCCTAACATTCACACGAGATCGGTGCACGTATTGTGTTCTATAACTGTTCACTAAGGCCTAACATTCACACGAGATCGGTGCACGTATTGTGTTCTATAACTGTTCACTAAGGCCTAACATTCACACGAGATCGGTGCA
>NW_013673422.1:19843-22193 GCF_000517525.1 Limulus polyphemus
GACAAATCTGTTGTGATAAACGTATTGTTATAAAGACAAGTCTGTTGTGATAAACGTATTGTTATAAAGACAAGTCTGTTGTGATTCAAGCAAACCAAAACCTCAGAGGAAGAACTCCATTTGATAAATTTATTGTTTGTCCGCAAACTTAAATCGAAAAATTCTTAATACTTATTTTTTGTTTTCTCAGGTCTTTGACAAAAAAAAACGTTTTATTTCTTTGCATAGAATGGATGTAAGCAAGGTCAGAAAACGTAATTTTTTACAGGTTATAACCTCCATTTGGCATCGAAAAATACGTAGCACGGAGAGGGAATTTTGTAGATCGTTTCAAGACAAGTAAATTGGTGTGAGAACTTATCACTACTTATACTCACTTTAGCATTAACAAGTTAAACTTGTTGGAAACAATAGTTGTATGGCTTTATCCGTTCACGTTTTTCTGCCATTTATTTTTTCTCTCTGCCCCCCCCCCCCACACCCCACCACTTCTATTTTTCTTGTCATTTCTGTTTCAAGTTTTCTATTTCTGGTTGCCACGAGTGGCTTACCAAAATTTAATGATCAGCTTTCTTAGAATGCATGGCAAGAAATATCACCTTTTATGGTTTTCTTGTCACGTGCACGTCATTACATTAGTAACATGTCCACGAGATCGTTTATCAGAAAAACTGCCTCTCTGACGGTCTACTTTCCACTAATATCTCACTGGAAATACGACGTTTCTATGGAGTTAAATGTTCTTCTTTTCAAAAACACAAAACTTTAGTTATATCACTAGTTTCAAATTTCGTGAAATAGTAATTCGTTTTCTCCAGAGAATCAGGTTTTCAACAGTTTTGTTGTTCCGCTATCGGGGAGTAAAACATCCAATTAAATTTGCTGTACAATATTTGTTGACCTTTCATTCTATTTAATTAACAAGATATATTTAATGAAACAATTAACACAGAGCTCGTGAAAATCAATTTATTCGACTTAAGCTATGCATTTACCCTCTTGCTTATAATTAGTGTTTACTATCCAGCGCTGGTTAATCGTAAATATGAAACGTCTCAGTATACTTTAATATACATAAAATATAACAATTAATACAAATAAAAAACAAACCAGAAACACACTGTACAGTGACCCCTAATGTCTGAATAAGCAAAGAAAACATAATGTTTATATAATTAATAAATTGAACTGTTTATATAATTAATAAAGAAAAACCTGTTTAACAAACGTAGATACTGAACTGTTTATAGCCCAGATAACAATTTATTGAATTAAAAATTATATATATGTAAATATATATATATGTGGATGATAAACACAAACAACACGCTTTAAATTAACACAGCAAGTAAACTCTTTAATTAAGATTAATATAGAAAACTTTGTGTTAGATAAACAGCAAAAACATTATTTATATAAATGATAAACACAAACAACACGCTTTAAATTAACACAGCAAGTAAACTCTTTAATTAAGATTAATATAGAAAACATTGTGTTAAATAAACAGCAAAAACATTATTTATATAAATGACAAACACAAACAACACGCTTTAAATTAACACAGCAAGTAAACTCTTTAATTACGTTTAATATAGAAAACATTGTGTTAAATAAACAGCAAAAACATTATTTATATAAATGATAAACACAAACAACACGCTTTAAATTAACACAGCAAGTAAACTCTTTAATTAAGTTTAATATAGAAAACATTGTGTTAAATAAACAGTAGAAACATTATTTATATAAATAATAAACATAAGAAACAAATGTTCTTAACATCTCAGTTATCCAATAGTACGATAAGCATCCTCAGAACATTGCTCCATCTACGTGCTCATCATTAAGTACGTAAACAACTTAATAAACTCATTGTTTATATTCTATTGTTATCCTTAAATATTACGCATTTGGTACTTTTTGAGTGACTCATATTAGCTTTACGTAGCGTGATTGAACGTAATCAGCTGATTAATGATGTAGTTTTCAATTAGGCTTAAGACAATAATCTTTGTGTGTCTCATTAACGTTAGTCTTACCCAGTTAGGGTATTAGACTGCGCAGTTTAGCTTTTCTGCCACTAGGGCTTCACTGTTACAAAGTTCTAAAACGTGACCCAGTGATAAGTCTATGGGTTTATTAGGATAAAAATTTTGGTTCGATACCTGCGGTGGTCACAACACAGATAGCCCATTCATGTTTGAGGTTAAAAACTTGTGCACTAAAAACAGCGGTGATAAAACCCGAGGTGTGCGTAAAATACGTGGATGACACGTTTCGGGTGTGGTGACATGGTAATGATACGTGACTTTAGTTCCAGAAGCATCTGAATTCAATCAGCCCTAAT